>NC_140168.1:105521386-105704322 GCF_963971535.1 Notolepis coatsorum | reverse complement strand
TTACTGGGAGTTTATAAGTGAGAGATGTAACATCTGGGTTTAATGCCGATGCCTCTGGATGACCTACATCAGACAACGAGACCATCAGCGAGAAGATTAGCCGCTGCTGAAACTCTCACACAGCGGTTCCAGTGGTTTCCCACGAAAGCAGACCAAGCGGTTACAGTACGGACACCAGAAGAGCCTGTGTTTACCTTTTCCTAGGTGTGAGCAACTAACATTAAAATATAAAAAAATTATTTGTTGTTATGGTCGGATTACTGGAGCGAGATCAGCCAAAAAGAAAAGAAAACGTAAATTCAATTATAAAAATAAATAACTAATTTAAAAATAAACAACAAACAGTATTACCCTCCGTCAATTATTATTATCATATTTCTCTGTGACCAGACCACGCATGTATTGCATGATATGGCTGTTAAGTTTACCATCGGTGGTACATTTGAATCGTTGGCCAAAAGAATTGCTGGCGGAAAAACGTTGAATACATCACCTCGTCGTCACGCAGCCTGCAAACAGCCGTGTTCAAATTTAACATTTCTTCCACTCGCTTCCAAAACTAAAAACGCACACGCTAGTAGTGCTCATGCGAAACGGTTTGATTCCGGGAACACTACTGCTCATGTCCAGAGGGGCCGCCAAAACCAACACAAGAATAGTGTTCCTTTAGTAGTTGCTTTAAGCAACTTCTTTTTTCAAACGCATCATCAATGCATCACAACTTGAGATACAATATTCGGAACACAAGTCAACCCCAGCCGGTTAATAAAGGAACATGCTGTACCAGAGTCCGACAAGAAGGTAGATACCAACTTCCTCTCTGTGTGTTCAGTAGAAAGCTATCCGGCTACACGCCAGCCTAGCGGATCTGGACCACAAGCTGTTGGCCAAAAACACTCTCCCAGAGCTTTAAGCTAGGCTAACGGTCTATATCTGCTTCCATTCATTTGTGCTAAGCTAGGCTAGCTTGCAGCCGGATAGCTTTCTACTGAACGAAGTTGGTATGTACCTTCTTGTTCGACTCTGGAGAAGACGCATTTTCCCCAGAGTTTCCATTCAGTCCAAAATATCAATAATATATATGTGCAAATAAATGTATTAGTCGCCTCACAGCATCATTTGGATTCATCCGAATGAATACGGACCGACAATTTTACAAATCAATGCTGATGGATTTCTAGATATCATCGCATTGATTCTCTTCTTTTTTCTTTTTACGCCCCTATGAACAACCGATTGAGATGGAAAGTGGGGGGCGGCTAGGTGGCGCAGTGTGCAAGGCGCTCGCCACCAACGCAGGATACGCTGGGTTCGAGCCCAGCTCTCGGCGTTGCTACCGGCTTGGCTGGTCGTTCATACTAACGCAATTGGCAGTGTTAGGGGGAGGGAAGCTGGTGGTGGGGATCGGACGTTGTGGACAGCGACTCCTACAGGTCGGTTGGTGCGCCCGCGCAGTAGAATCATGAAGCGACGGGGCGGCGTGTCCCTCCCACGCAGACCCTCGCGCTGAGAGATCGCCTGTGCAGGTGAAAAGATGCACGGCTGCCTCCTCGAGTACCGAGGGGACACGTGATGTAAGGCTTCGTCCACATTGCAGCCGACCAGTGGGCGGCATGGTCTAACAGCGTTCGAGACGGGGAGGGGAGAATTGGACATACGAAATTGGGGAAGGGAGAAAAATAGAAGGGGGAGAATAAGTAGACAAAAAAAAATTGATGGAAAGTGGGTAAATTATGGGCGAGAGACAGAAGTGAGAGGAGAGAGAGAGACAGACAGAAGTGAGAGGAGGAGAGAGAGAGAGAGAGAGAAAGAGAGAGAGAGAGAGAGAGAGGAGAGAGAGAGAGAGAGAGAGAGAGAGACAAGGTGGGGGCAGGGGTGATAAGTGGTCATCTTGCTAGCTAACGATACAGCAGGCTAATTAACCCCTGACGGCGTCTCTGGGCCTGACTGTAGCTCCGCTGGGCTGAGAGGCTGATGAGCTGACTGTAGCCCCGCTGGGCTGAGAGGCTGATGAAGCTGACTGTAGCTCCGCTGGGCTGAGAGGCTGATGGAGCTGACTGTAGCTCCGCTGGGCTGAGAGGCTGATGGAGCTGACTGTAGCTCCGCTGGGCTGAGAGGCTGATGGAGCTGACTGTAGCTCCGCTGGGCTGAGAGGCTGATGGAGCTGACTGTAGCTCCGCTGGGCTGAGAGGCTGATGGAGCTGACTGTAGCTCCGCTGGGCTGAGAGGCTGATGAGCTGACTGTAGCGAATATCGCCAAGTTAACTCGTTTTTGGGATCGTTATTTCGTTTATTCGCTATATCTATTCATAATTCATGGCTGCAGCCTCTGCAGACCCTTCAGACCCTGTCTGAGCTGGCAGACGGTCAACACCGCCCTCTACTGCCTTGCGGAGCTATTGCACTCCATTGGAAACGGGCTGGTGTGTTTCTGAGCCGATCTGAGTCGTGGGGGCGGAGTTAAATACTCAGGCGAGGCAGGCCTTTACACACGACGGCATGGAACACTAACCCCGCCCGCCCGTTCATGTGTAACGCTCGGTAATGTCGGGGACACGATCGCTGTGGATAACTGGAATGGCGATCAGATAATTGGAGTCTTTTTTTTGCATTACATCAGAGACAAGGTAAGAACACTATATATAAAACTTGCGTTATTTCTTTCTCCCGCGATCAAAGCTATCTGTGTGGACCGTGTCGTGCTTTCTACCGTTGGCTGCGCCACGCTACGAGGGCCATTTCATGTATGCACGAGGAGATATAATAATGACAATCTAGCGTTGATTTCAGGATGATTAGATTATCAGCCGAAAAATTACAACGTGATGACTGGATTACACTAAAATGCCTTTTTCTCGTCTTTTCTGGAATTACTCAGAATCACCCAACCATATTCATATTCGGTATAAACGGAAATGTACGGATGAAAAAAACAATCTGTTTCGGGTATGTTGACTGGAAGCCAACTCACTGAGACTCGACGGGTGTATTAGACCCATAGCTCTAATATAAGATATATTTTAAGCACTCACAAATGTCGCAGTCTATAAAGACCTGGCGATGAAGGGGCATCAGCGCCCCTGCTGCTGGTGTTAAGTAGCGGTGGCCTCTTATAATAGCTTACATGTGTTCAAAAAGACTTGGGGTCCCTATTTGATAATGATAGGTAAATAAAAGTCAGGATATCTTATGTCTGATTTATATTCTCGGTGAATTTATATTTACAGTAGATATGTGTAACATAACATGCAACGGCTAAAAGATTATATGATCAATGTGAGGAATGTGCTGGCCTGTATTTCTGTTCATTTTATTTATTTTTAATTTTTCAGGTCGGTTTTCCTATCCTTAAGTTTTGTATCACAATGATGTGATGTGGAAAACATGTAAAGAGACTTGTCTGAATAATGGAAAATGCAATAAAAAAAGTTTAAATCCCCAAAAAAAACTCCTGTATGTTTTTAAATACAAGGCCGTCCTATAGGAAGCTTCCCCGCTATCTTTCCAATCTAGTTCGCCTCTAGCAGCTACCATTCCAGGTCCTCAAGATGGCTACTTAACTCTTTCACTGCCACACGACAGAAGGTTAACCCTTTACTATCACACAACCGACGGCGATGCTCCATCATTAGCATCATCCGCGGAGCTAATGATGCTAATAATGGAGCATCGCCGTCGGTCGTGTGATAGTAAAGGGCTAACCTTCTGTATTGTCACAGTGAAAGGGTTAACCGGCTGTCGTGTGGCAGTGAAAGGGTTAAAGAAGAAAAAAAACAGAATACACACTGAACTAGGAAGGACAGCTTGTTCTCGCTCCGCACCTTGGGCATGGGATGGGCTACAGGACCGTATCCACTCAGACACCCCGGTCTCTCTCTGCTCATTTAAATCTCTGTTACATAACTTCCTACGAGGAGAAGAAGAACGTCGCTGCTTTCGGTAGTCGGGTTCCCACGGCAACACGTTACTGTATTACCCTGTATTATCAACACACGTTACTACCATGTAGACTATTCTGTTTTGTGTTTTCATGTGATGTATTGTATACATGCACTTGTATTATGTTCTTGTGTGATGTATGGCACGTGTTATTGCCGTGTGATGCGTCTCACCCGCGTTCTCTGAGAGGCGGGAGAAGTGTCTCGAGTAGAAAACAGGGGACCCTGATGTAAACAAGACCAACGACTTTCTCTGGTCTGCCTCCCGTTAACAATTGTGTGTATTGAGCCGTACTGTATTGTACCCGTTCTGCAATCTGTTAATAAAGTTTTCAATCATTCATTCATTCATCCATTCATCCTCACCTGCGTTCTCCGAGAGGTAGGAGAAGTCCTCGCGGGGGGCAGGGTTAGGGTTATGTGTGATGCGTCTCACCTGCGTTCTCCGAGAGGTAGGAGAAGTCCTGGCGGGGGCAGGAGGCTGACGGCTGCACGAACAGGCCCTTGTCGAAGCCCTCCTCCGGCTCCGGGGGGATGTTGTAGACGAAGCGCCGTGTGGTGGCCTGCTTCTTCCTGCGCCCGCTGCCCACCGCCCCGGCCGCCGCCGCGTCCGCCGCCTCGCGCTTCACGGTGCCCCCGGGCGCCCCCACGCTGGCCGGCTCGTTCCACACAAACACCTGGCCCGGCCCGCCGGGCGCCCGCGCCGCGCCGTCGCCCTCTGTCGCCGAGTCCGAGGAGCTGTGGTGGTGGTGGTGGTGGTGGTGGTGCTGGCTCCAGCCCTCGCCCCCGCCGCCCCCCGTCGACACCTCCACCTCGCCCGCCTCCTCCTTCACCCGCCGGCCCTCCTCGCCGCCCCCCCCCTCCGCCTCGCGGCCCTGGCTGCCGCCGCTGCCGCTGGCCTTGATGGAGAGCTTGGACAGGATGCTGGTGGCCCAGAAGTTGCTCTGCTTGCGCTCCGGCCCCCCCCGGTGGCCGTCCTTGACCAGCGTGCGGCGCTTGTTGTAGTCCACCACCACCGAGTCGGGCGCCTCCTGCTTGATGCTGATGTTCAGCGCGTCCTTGATGAACGCCCGGCACGACTGCACCACCTCGGTCATCTGCAGGAAGCTGGCCACCGACATCACCTCGATGGCGTTCCCGCTGGTGAGCAGCAGGTTGCCCGAGTACAGGAAGTCCAGGATGACGGAGAAGCCCTGCACGGCGGCCAGGTCCAGGTGGGTGACCATGGCCTGGTCCTGGCCCTCGGCCGCCTTGGTCAGGCAGTACAGGGTCTTGAAGTAGCGGCTGCCGGCCACCAGGATGTTCTTGTGCGCGCGGAACACCTGGCCCGACACCACGATGTTGACGTCGCACAGGATGCCCGCCTTGCGTTGCTTGTCCAGCTCCTGCAGCAGCTGGTAGCAGTAGGAGTTCTCGTTGGGCCGGCCGCGGTAGTCCTCCTCCTCGGGGGCGGGGGGGGAGGGGGGGCTGGCGCCGCTGTCCGAGGGCCTCTCAGGTTCCTGAGCGGAGAAGAGGGGGGGGGGGGTTAATATGGGGAGACATTATCCACGGTTTGTTTAGAGCGGTGGTTCTCAACGTGGGGTTCGGGGTCCTTGAGGGGACGGGGGGTCTCCATTATTAAAAACGGGGAATAGTTTAATTTCACTCATATTTTATTAAAAGTTACGACTACTTCAACCGGTTTCACTTTCTCCATTTCAGTTATGGACTTCTAGTTTTAATCATATCTAATAACAAAAACCTTTTTAGATGGGGGGTCCCCGAGACAAACTCATCCAATGGGGGTCCCCCCTGAGACTAAATCTCCTCCAATGGGGGTCCCCCCTGAGACTAAATCTCCTCCAATGGGGGTCCCCCTGACACTAAATCTCCTCCAATGGGGGTCCCCCTGACACTAAATCTCCTCCAATGGGGGTCCCCCTGACACTAAATCTCCTCCAATGGGGGTCCCCCCTGAGACTAAATCTCCTCCAATGGGGGTCCCCCCTGAGACTAAATCTCCTCCAATGGGGGTGCCCCTGAGACTAAATCTCCTCCAATGGGGGTGCCCCTGAGACTAAATCTCCTCCAATGGGGGTGCCCCTGAGACTAAATCTCCTCCAATGGGGGTGCCCCTGTCCCCGACACTAAACCGACAGCGTTTTATTGCAACTTGATCATATATATTATCCATATTAGACAAGAAGACACCACTAGTACAAACTCACTTCTTCACATTAGAGATACAACATACAACAAGCGTTTCACCACAAGGGGTCAAAGGGCATAGCGTCAGGCCGTCCGCGGCACGAGTCCGGTGCCTTGCTCAAGGGACGAGGACATTTCGACAACCATCAGCTCTCGCTAGGATTAAACCGCCAGCAAGTCCTGTTAGCCGTCGGCAGTGTTATAAACAAAAGCACGGCGCTCTGCCTGTGTACCTTAGACTGACAGCACACACACACACACACACACACACACACACACACACAGGGGTGGCATGGCGACGGCGGTGCACCTGCCCTCGGGGGAGGGGAGGGGAGGGGAGGAGGGAAACAGGTCTGACAGGTCTGCTGCTGCGTGGGGGAGGGGGAGCAGGCGAGGCTGGTTACTAGCAGCACCGTGGCGAGGCGTTAGGAGGACCGCGCAGATCCTCCTCTGACGCGGCCGCTTTCCACTTCTTAACCCTTTCACTGCCGCACACGACAGCCGGTTAACCCTTCCCTGCGACAATACAGAAGGTTAGCCCTTTACTACTATCACACAACCGACGGAGATGCTAATGATGGAGCATCGCCGTCGATTGTGCGATAGTAAAGGGTTAGCCTTCTGTCGTGTGGCAGTGAAAGGGTTAAAATACAAAACAGAGAGAGAGAGAGAGATTAAGAGGTCACTATTCTCTCCTGAACGAGGCAGATGACAGATGGGCGAGACATTAAGAAATGAGGTGGATGAAAGGACAGACAGACAGGGCTTCGCTACTAGCAAGGTCGTTTCTTCAACGTGAGCACGTCTACTCTCTCTCATTTTCACTGAGGATGTGTCCAAAATAAATAATTGATTATTAGATAAGAGAGCTTCATAATCGACTTTCCAAACATGGATGAGGACTCAAGATTTAAGATGTTTATCGCTACTGTTAAATTTTATTTTTAATAGAAAGAAAACATAGCTTGCGTTGTGTTCAGCCATAGTTAAAGACAGTAGAGGTTGAGTACTTTATTATCTAAAGACGGTGAGTTAGAGTGTTGTGTTCATTCATAGTTAAAGACATTAGAGGTTGAGTACTTTATTATCTAAAGATGGTAAGTTAGAGAGTTGTGTTAATTCATAGTTAAAGACAGTAGAGGTTGAGTACTTTATTATCTAAAGATGGTAAGTTAGTGTTGTGTTCATTCATAGTTAAAGACAGTAGAGGTTGAGTACTTTATTATCTAAAGATGGTAAGTTAGTGTTGTGTTCATTCATAGTTAAAGACAGTAGAGGTTGAGTACTTTATTATCTAAAGATGGTAAGTTAGAGTGTTGTGTTCATTCATAGTTAAAGACAGTAGAGGTTGAGTACTTTATTATCTAAAGATGGTAAGTTAGAGTGTTGTTTGTTCATTCATAGTTAAAGATGTTGCCTTGTTGCACAAAAGAATGATCCCAGTCTCTTCCACACAGTGACAGTGAGGCGTACAGTTTATTAATTGAATGAATGAAGTTTATTTTCAGTCTTTGTTTACAACAAATCAAAAACACACTTGTGATCCTTTACAATTCTTAAAAACAAAATATATTTAAATAAAAAAGAAACGTGGATACATTTTTTTTTAAACGTTGTAAAAAAAATAAAAAATGGGTATCGGTATTGGTCGATACCCAAACACAGGTATCGGGACTGAAAAAGTGGGATGGGTGCCTCCCTAACCCTAACCCTCCAGGCCACGGCGCTCTAACCCCCCAGGAGGGAGGCAGGCACAGTAGAAGCTCCCCGACTGGAAGGACAGGTGGGACTGAAAGCCTCCCTAACCTGCAGTAACCCCCAACCACCCCCCCCCCCCCCTGGCAGGGCAGAGCAGTAACCCCCACCCACCCCCCCCCCTGGCAGGGCAGAGCAGTAACCCCCAACCACCCCCCCCCTGGCAGGGCAGAGCAGTAACCCCCACCCACCCCCCCCCTGGCAGGGCAGAGCAGTAACCCCCACCCCCCCCCCCCTGGCAGGGCAGAGCAGTAACCCCCACCCCCCCCCCTGGCAGGGCAGAGCAGTAACCCCCAACCACCCCCCCCCTGGCAGGGCAGGGCAGTAACCCCCACCCCCCCCCCTGGCAGGGCAGAGCAGTAACCCCCAACCACCCCCCCCCTGGCAGGGCAGGGCAGAGCAGTACCCGCCCCCCCCCCCCCCCCCCCTGACATCAGAGTGACATCATCACATCTATACTGTACTGATGACATCAGAGTGACATCATCACGTCTATACTGTACTGATGACATCAGAGTGACATCATCACGTCTATACTGTACTGATGACATCAGAGTGACATCATCACGTCTATACTGTACTGATGACATCAGAGTGACATCATCACATATATACTGTACTGATGACATCAGAGTGACATCATCACGTCTATACTGTACTGATGACATCAGAGTGACATCATCACATATATACTGTACTGATGACATCAGAGTGACATCATCACATCTATACTGTACTGATGACATCAGAGTGACATCATCACATCTATACTGTACTGATGACATCAGTGACATCATCACATCTATACTGTACTGATGACAGAGTGACATCATCACATCTATACTGTACTGATGACATCAGAGTAGGGCTGGGCGATATGACGATATTATATAAATATCGGGTACAGTTCATTAACGATACACTTTTTAAACGTATCGTGGATATCGTGATGTTTTGCCCAAGAGGCTTGTGTTGCGTCAATCTGGTCCACACGTTGACACTTTTGAACAGCGCCGCCCCACACACACAACTGAATCAAAAGTTACTACTTATGATAACAAAGGCATTCGTTTTGTGGCATTGACGTTATATAGTTACACTTTCAATAACATCAGCGTATTTACATAGCAACGACCGAGGTCGACCTAGATATAGCAAGCATTAGCCGTTCATATCTCAGCCCGTGCTGACTCCGTTGTGCCCATTCTGCGGTCTGTTAATAACGTTTTCAATCAGACAGATGTATGGAAATGCTTTTATTATAACATCCGTTGCAGTAAAATCACTATGCCTCCAGTCGTTTAGTCATTCTGCAGAGCTAAAAGGTAAAAGTCGGCCGCGGCGAGCTACTGCTGCCATTGTTGTTTTCATTGAGCTCTCCAATAGCGGAAGTAAAAAATTAATACGCGCTTGCCGATTGGTGCTAAGAACAGCAGGGCGGGTGCAAGCGATGTGACGTAATTGGCAGACGCGACTGTCAATCAAACTGATTCTGTTTGCCGACTGAATGAATATAAACGTTATTAACAGATTGCAGCATAGGTACAATACAGTACAGCTCAATACAACAACAGTCAACAGTGGACTGGAGGATGCAGACCAGAGAAAGACTTTCGTCTTGTTTACATCAGGGTCCCCCATTTTCAATTCATCATATTTCGTATCTAAATCATATAATATCTCATTGCTAAATATATGCAATATATAATCTAATAATCCAATAATCTAAATCTAATATATAATATAAAAATGCTAAATGCATGGGTATTTTATTTTGTCTTTAATGTTAGCTTGCAAACTCAAATACTGTCTTGGTAAGCCTCATAATGAATTGTTTGGGGGAAAAAAAGAAAAACATCGTGATGCGTATCGTGTATCGCCGAAAGGTCAGAAAATATCGTGATATCATATTTAGGCCATATCGCCCAGCCCTACATCAGAGTGACATCATCACATCTATACTGTACTGATGACATCAGAGTGACATCATCACGTCTATACTGTACTGATGACATCAGAGTGACATCATCACATCTATACTGTACTGATGACATCAGAGTGACATCATCACATCTATACTGTACTGATGACATCAGAGTGACATCATCACATCTATACTGTACTGGTGACATCAGAGTGACATCATCACATCTATACTGTACTGATGACATCAGAGTGACATCATCACATCTATACTGTACTGATGACATCACATCTATACTGTACTGATGATAGAGTGACATCATCACATCTATACTGTACTGATGACATCAGAGTGACATCATCACATCTATACTGTACTGATGACATCAGAGTGACATCATCACATCTATACTGTACTGATGACATCAGAGTGACATCATCACGTCTATACTGTACTGATGACATCAGAGTGACATCATCACATCTATACTGTACTGATGACATCAGAGTGACATCATCACATCTATACTGTACTGATGACATCAGAGTGACATCATCACATCTATACTGTACTGATGACATCACATCTATACTGTACTGATGACATCACATCTATACTGTACTGATGACATCACATCTATACTGTACTGATGACACCCTGGTACCCTGGACCACCCCATAGAGCAGGGGTTCCCAACCTTTTTTCCCCCAGGGACCCCCAAACATCTGATGAAATTCCTGGACCCCCCTCCTAATAAAATACAATTTTTTTTTTTTTTTTGTCATTTTAATACTTTTTTTTGTCATTTTAATAACAAACTGCTTATACACAGGCATATGCATCATAATTAGACCCACTATGCTTCTTTGACTTGTGCCTTCAATCAACAAATCTCATCTTGCACCATATGTATTTCAAAATGTTGGCCAATATTCAAATCCTGTATTCATCCTCTCAAATCAGGCCCTAATGGTGAATGGTTTGCATTTATGTTGAATGAAGTAAGAATCCACTGCAGTAAAAATATCCTCACCTCGAGTGGTGGTAGTAAGGTTGACTGACATGAGAATGTCCTGCTTCAGATCCTCATTTTCGATATACTGCACATAAACGATGAGCACAGCCTCGTCTGCGACAGTTGTAGTTTCATCAAGTTGTATGGCAAATGGACCATTTCTAAGCTTTTCTGACAGCTGCTGCTCGCAATCACTTGACATCTTATCAATTCGGTCTTTCACTACATTGTTCGAGAGTGGTACTGATTTTAGTTTATCCGCCACCTGTGGGCCGCACAGTTTCTAAACCATTTTGATGCAGGCTGGTTTGATGAGCTGCTCGCCAATATTGTGCGGTTTCTTTGCTTTTGCAATTAAAAGCGAACACTCAAAGGAGGCTTCGGTAGCCTTCTGTAAATCACTGCCACAGTGCCACCCATGCTCCACGCTACTCTAACATCAACAGGCTTGTTCGCCTTGAGAGACTGTTCTTTCCTCCGAAAAAAGTCTGGATCCTTCCCAACGGTTTCTGGGTGCTTAGACGCCTGATGTCTCTTCAGCTTGCTGGGCTTCAGGCTCGAGTTTGCCAAATTTTCTCCACAAATCACACACTCAGGTCGTTTGTCTGGTCCCTCAGTGAAGCCCATGGTGATGTAATTTTCGCAATTGCTGTAGGTCCTAACTATTTTTGCAGATGAGCTGCCGTCATCTCCTTTTCGTTTGTCACACATTTTCGCCTCTGGCGGCTGACTGCAGACGAGCCGAGAAAGTTAACTAGCGTGCTAGGCTAGCTACGGAAAGTGATACAGTCAACTGATTCGCGTTTTAGCGGCTACCCGGTAGCCTACTGTTAACGTTAAAAAATCATGTCTAGATGTTTATTTATTTATCTTTATTTTTTATTGTAGTGGAGAGACTATTCATGCTTCTGATGATACAAATATGCTAATTAAATATTTCTCTGAAAAAAAAAAAAAAAAAAAAAGGGGGACCTCAAATCATCTGTGGTCTGGCGGACCCCCTGCGCCCCCTGGCGGACCCGGGGTCTGCGGACCCAGGTTGGGAATCACTGCCATAGAGCAGGGGTTCCCAAACTTTTCAGGCCAGGGCCCAGAAAATAAGGCGTCAGAGAGCCGCGGCCCAATGCACATCGTCAGGCTTTTTTTTTTTTTTTTTTTTGCCAGGCGACCGATTTTTTAAGCCAAATATCACTTCAATCCTATTAAGTTAGTTCAAGTTAGTTATTCATTTATATGTGCTATTTATGAGAGGGCTAACTTGTTGCAAAATAATAATGATAATAATAATAGCCTCATTAAAATACTATTGTTGCTTCGGTTGTTTTCAGCGTTTTATGTGCATAATCTGTTATTTAGTTTGAAATGTTCGTTGAAATAAGTAGATTTTACGTTTTTGTTTATTTATTAAGTTAATATAAAACCATATAGTCACATTTTAGAATACAATAGAATAGAATTTTAGTATACAACTAGAAACACTGTCCTGGCCTGCTTCTAAGTTCAGTGGCCTGACAAAAAAAAAAAAAAAAAAAAATTTAAATCATCTCGCGGCCCACCCGTGGCTGCTCGCGGCCCACCTTTGGGTCGCGACCCCGACTTTGGGAACCACTGCCATAGAGGACCACTAGCCCACTAGTACACACACACACACTATAAAACACACACACACACACACACACACACTATAAAACACACACACACACACTATAAAACACACAGGACCACAGTTAGGGCTGGGCGATATAACGATAACGATAATTATCGCGATATATTTTAATAATCGATATCAAAAAAATATATATATATCGGGGGGGAAAAATATCGATTTTTTATTTATTTTTTGTGACCTGCAACAGGGCAGTTTTAAAACCAGAGACAGTGGACAGACTTGTCTTTCTTGCCTGCAACTTAGAGTAATGGCTTTGCTTGTCCAAATGACAATACTGACCAAATTGAGATTTATTTTTCTCTTGTCCATTTATTTTGTTTGCTTTCTAATTTAAAATACAGTTTGAAACCGTCTGTACACAGTAGGCTCAGGGCTGTACACTGCGACGAGATGATCGCGAATTGCCCCTTTAATTGGCCGTTGCGATTGGTAAATATTATCTGGGGGCGGGCTTGCGAGTAGTGCTTTCAAGCCTTGCATTCGCATTTCACTCCTAAATTATCCAGGGCGTGTGATGACGCGATGACGTCACTCACGCGAGCTGAGCAGTGAGCACTCAGCAGGTATGATCAGCGGGAACAATCGACTGAGCACTCACTCTGATAGACTGGCTGACTGTCTGATTTAGCTATGAAGAAAAGTAAAGTTAGTATTGCTTCATATTTTCGACGCGTTCGACCTCCTATAGTGAGCCGAACTGAACTGAACTTAGACACACGGAGAGAGCTGCGGCGTCTGCTGCTCCTCCTCCTCCTCCCTCCCGCACCCGTGGCTGTTGTAAACACTAGTCTCTAGTGGGACACTGGGACCTCGGTGAGCCTGCCAGCCGGCTAGCTACTGATATCAAAAAATGCTCCAGCAAGTCTAGTAGTGCATGATAGCTCGCGTTAGCTCACTGTTCAAAACGAAACATCCCATTAAACTAAATAGCTACAGATAGCTCCTGATATCAATGTCTTATAACACTGAGTCGATGCGTATTCGAGCTGAGGGCACGCTGAATATAGTCAATAGGTCCAGCTGCAGCGCCGGAGAATCCTGGCCGTAGCTGGAGGCTACAGTATAGGGTCCAGCTGCAGCTCCGGAGAATCCTGGCCGTAGCTGGAGGCTACTCGAGTACACACAGACAGTGGAGCTGGTTGCACATAGCGAGCATTTTGACTTGTTGCGTGGTGGCGATGTCTCGCAGATAATACAACTACAAGTATGATTATATAATATATATATTTTATTAAAAAAAGAAAATTTATATAAAATAATTTTATTTAATTTTTTTTTTAAATCAAAAACAATCGATATAAATAATGGTAAAATTGTTATTTAAAAATGTGCCCCTAAAAAATTATTTTGCCCCTAAATTTCTCATTTAGGGGCAAGTGTGCCCCTAGTGAAAAAGCTTAGCGTACAGCCCTGAGGCTATGTGTGCTAGCAGAGCTAGTCTCCAGTCACGAGTCACGGTGCACATGTGCGGTGGTTTGTCCACCAAAAAAGCACCAAAAGATAGAAAAGAAACGAGCAGAGCCAGAACTGTTCAACTCCCCTGGAGCCACAGCTTTCAAACCAGCTGCAGCCTGAGAACTGGAGTGCGAGGGGCTGTAACACTAAAGATGGCGGCAACGACAAAGAATTTCTGCAAAATAAACATACATCTGTTGTTTAATTAACACTTTGAGTGCCAGCGACGTGTATTGTCGTCTTTGAGTGCCCCCCGTTGAGTGCCGACAACGCGAATTGTCGTTTATTTTTTTTATTAGCAATCTGAATTCATATTTCATCAACCGAGTCTCCCGTTGGTACAGCAGACCCTCTAGGAGCTCAGATGGGAAAATACCGCCCCCTATCGTCTATCCCTGTGTAACTGCAGGCCATTCGATTATACTGGCCGATCTGTGTGGGGGGAGCCAACTGGCTCCATTATGCTGGCGAGGGATCTGATGATGAGGGAAGTGATCGCGAGTTGGAAAGCAGCATGGAATATATATTTACAGCAGCCAATAATCAATCAATAAACGCGATCGATATTTGGAATGGCAATCAGGAATTGGAATAATATTTTTGGAGAACATCTGATCTAAGGTAAGGAGTCTATGTTACCAGTTTTAGGATAATCAGAGCTGTATTCACTGAGATAACAGCGTGTCCCGTATGTGTGTATGTGTGTGTGTGATGTTGAGGAAATGAGAGAATAGATTTTTCAGCCCGCTTCTATAGCGTGCATAAGTACACATATACTATCGATAATCTAGCGTTTATTTGAAAACGATTCATAAATAGGCCGACAAATGACAACGTGTCTAGTGTATTCGAGAACATTCCAATAAAAGCCGTTTATGGGGGAATCTTTCTATTTTCCGGAAATTTTCGAGAGAACAATAACTTTTCGAAATGCTATAAAAAGGATAGGAACCGATTAAAAAACAATCCGTTTCGACAATGTTGACTGCAAACAAGTCATTGATAAGCGACGGGCAGATTAGACACATAGCCATAATTTAAAACATAGATTATGCATTTTTAACGCTAACATTGAAGTGGGTGGCGGCATTCAAGGGGGTAGGGCATAACAAAAAATATTGTTTGTTTCCTGTTGGTTGTCAGTTAAGGCCATGGGTAGGTAGGGAATCTATTTTATTTTATTTTTGATTTTATTCTTTCCCACGGCGACTATGGATAGGGAATTTCTTTATTTAATTAGAATGTTTACAACATGGATGCATGTACTCTGCCAGCATGTTTAATATCCATAATACTAAAGGTTTGACTAAGATTTCTATGAAACTTTATTGTAAAAAAAAAAATTATCTTTATTTTTTTATTTTTAAACTCATAAAATAAATTGGGTCGCACCTAAATCGGCAGGGTCGGTCGGCAACCGGAACCAAACCATTATTTTTGTTAGGCCCTATGACAAATAAGACTGTTCAATTACTTGATCTAAATCCAATCAATATTCCTAATTCTGTTTCAATGTAAGGTTATAAAATTAAACGTATAAACATTCATATAATAATACAATAACCTAAATATACAGCTAAGCCCCATTGTATTCTGAAATGTAGACTTTAACAGTGTAGGCAACTAAGCCAATAGAAATAAGGTATAACTCATGAGTGCTTTGGCTCCTATTACGCTACATTTAATAATGTCATTCATCAGCTATCTGTGATAGGAGTGCACTCCCTGCAAGAAGAATCACATTAGTTGTTTCTCATGAGTGGGATTCATCCAAAAACTGAGATAAGAGTGTTCTTCATTACTGGAAGAGATTCACTCGGAGGCGCTTTAACAATGGATCACTAGAAGGCTTGCCAGGGGCAAGGTCATCTCTTTAGACGGAGGAATTTAATACCAATACAGTCAGTTTTCCAAACACCCCACCCCACACATCAATCTCCACCACGTCAATCCCCACCACATCCCCATCCAAGACACACACCCTGAGGTAGGGCTGACCTTCGAATTTTTTTTGGCAATCGAAGCTTCGGGGCCGAGCTTCGATTTTAATTCGAATTAACATTTTTTTATATATATATATATATATATATATATATATATATTTATTTTTTATTTTTTATCTTATGTTGTGGAACTTGTACAGCACTTTGGTAAACGTTGTTGTTTTTAAATGTGCTCTATAAATAAAGTGGATTGGATTAATGAATTAAGTAGCCCCTTTCGTGACTGACGCAACACGGCTTTGTGATTTAATTCAAGGTGGATCGCTGTTGTCGTTTGAACAACTTCAGATTTCATGGGAACTACCAATCCCCCAAATCAAGAATGTTTAAGATGAATGAAGTAAGATTTTGATTATTTGAAATATGGCCTGTGTAGACTAAACTATGCACAGAATTATGTCAGTCTACAAGGTCCGGCAATGTAGACCTTGTAGACTCCACTACAGACCAATTATCAGTGAATGTTCATGCATTTTTAAGAAGGGCTACTTCCACAAAAAAACTAAGAACTCACCAAAACATCTCAGTAGCACCTTATCTAAATGTTCTATTTCATATATGGAGATTCATATTTATTTATGTATTGCATGCATTTCTACATTTTATTTCCTATTTTGTTTATTCATCCCAGTATCTTTCTTTCTTATGTGTGGAATTCTACAAGGCATTTACATTTACATTTAGTCATTTAGCTGATGCTTTTATCCAAAGCGACTTACAAGTTCTGTACGACAGGTCATCAGGAAGAATACAACTCTATCAGCTGAGTAACAATATTCATCAAAGTGTTGCGTGTTACAGTGTAGGTTAGTTTATTAGGACAAGTGCATGACAGTAAGGTTAGTTAGGGTTAGATTTTTTTTATTTTTATTTTTTTTAGATAATGGTTGAAGAAGTGCGTCTTTAGTCGACGGCGAAAGATTGGACGGGATTCGGCTGTCCTAACTGGGGTGGGTAGTTCATTCCACCATTGTGGGGCAAGGACTGAGAATAGGCGTGTAGGTGGTGTATATGTGTTTGAGGATGATATCCTTCAAACAGGCAATAGTGATGATATAATTTGGGCAGTGCTGAGCTGGGTTACTTATCTCCAGTGTATTTGTCCCCCGGCCCCACCCAATGGCCCCATGCGCGCACACACACACACACACACTTCGATTTTTTTTTTAATGTTCGAAGCTTGTGCCAGCGAACGAAGCTTCGAAGCTTCGACGTATTTAAGACAGCCCTACCCTGAGGCATAACAAAAAATATTGTTTGTTTCCTGTTGGTTGTCAGTTAAGGCCATGGGTAGGTAGGGAATTTATTTTATTTTATTTTTTTATTTTATTCTTTCCCACGGCGACTATGGATAGGGAATTTCTTTATTTAATTAAAATGTTTACAACAACATGGATGCATGTACTCTGCCAGCATGTTTAATATCCATAATACTAAAGGTTTGACTAAGATTTCTATGAAACTTTATTAAATTTTCTTTTTAAATTAAAAAAAAAAGTTTTTTTATTTAAATATTTTTTTTTACTCATAAAATATATTGGGTCGCACCTAAATCGGCAAGGTCGGTCGGCAACCGGAAACAACCCATTATTTTTTTTAGGCCTAAAAAGGAAAACACGGCCGCCATCGAAAGTGTTAAAAAAATATATATATATATATTTTTTAATACTAAATATTTTTTTTATCGAGTGATATGATATTAGGGGTGGGAATCACCAGTTTCATCACGATACGATACGATATCGATTCTTTGGACAACGATACGATATTTGCCGATATCACAAAGTCTGCCACGATACAATACGATACGATTCAGGTGCCTGCGATCGATATGAGGCGATATTATGTGCCCATTTAACACAATCAGTCACATTTAGATCAACTAAAAAAAGGCTACGGAAATATCAATTGATGTTTTTATTTTTGAGCTCTTCCAGACATTTAAATGAAAAACAATCTATTGTTTTTAATACAAATAGACCTCCTGTTAACTTTTTATATATCGAGCTTTAAACTTTAAGTAAAATGTTTTGGAACTCACAACACGCAAGCTACAGTAAAACCCTTTCCTCTCCCAAACGTCCTACAATTGTTTTATGTTGCATGATGATCATGAATACATATATTATGTATTCATGTTTAAATATCAACATTATCTGTCCATCCTCAGTAACACACACACACACAGAATGCCCCTCACGCAACCCAGTCCCCCACAGAAAGGTAGACTGCCCAGTGCCCCCACCCTTGCTCTTTCCCAAGTCCCCTCTCCTCTCTCCTCTCCTCTCATGGTTAGCTGCAGTGCTTAGCATAGTTAGCTCACGCTAACGCAACGTTCATTTCGGTATTTAACGCGACATATTGGGCATAAAGGAATGGAGAGGATGGAAATCATGTTAGATGCATTTAACCCCTTGTGGGGAAAAACCAGGCACTTATTTCGGGCAAAATAGGCGGACTCTGAAGCAATACTATCTAACGTCTACACGGAGCTGCGCTGAGCTAATGTTGTTTTTCCGGCCGGGCGGATATGCTCACGAGGGGATTTTCAAAATAAGAGTATCGCAATATGAATCGATCTTTTTACGTTGCATCGATCCTATTTGATTATTGATAATAGATCGATATATCGATCTGGATCGATGTATCGTCCCACCCCTATATGATATTGTTATCGATATTGTTATCGCAATATCATTTTTGGCCATATCGCCCAGCCCTACCCACAGTATACACACACAGGACCACTGGCCCACAGTATACACACACATATACACACTATACACACTATAAAACCACTGGCCCACAGTATACACACACATATACACACTATAAAACACATTTTACCTACTAGGGCTGCAACGATTAGTCGACATAATCGACGACGTCGATCATAAAAACTCGCAGACGCCGAATTTTTGCGTCGATGCGTCGTATTATATAATATATTATATATAATATTATATAAAAATAAATAAAAATAATAATAATAACTTTTTTTTTGTTGCACTACCTATCTGTGTGAAAGTGGCTTCTCAGCTCTGGTCCAGCTGAAGACAAAGCAGAGGAACAGATTGGACATTGAACATGACCTCAGAGTTGCTTTGTCTACCATCACCCCAGACTTTGAGACTCTTGTCAGGAGCAAACAACATCCCCAGTTATCCCATTAGTTCCCTGGGATGTTAAGCTAAGAAGTCTGCTAAGAAGGATATATTATTTATTATTGTTGTGACGGGCCAGATTAAACTGAGAATCTACCTTTATTGTTTGATATACTTTGTATATTATTTATATATATACACGGAATATCCCTTTACCTGCGTTCAAACCAGAGTAATATTCGCTCTCCTTATTGGACAGCGCCCCTAGGCGCCAGCTCGCAGGCCCCCAACGTCAGGTTCAAAGACAAGTTCGGGCATGTCAGAACATGCCCTGAGACAGCGTATTGATACCAGACAAAGACTGCGGTTTGGGACTAGATAGTCACTTAAGTATATATACAGCGCAAGGTGCGCACAGCAGTACGTTAACTTCAACCTGCTTGTCCATCTAAACAAGCCAACGTAGTTCATCGTGGTGAAGTGAGCAACTCGTGCGTTGAGAACATGTGCGAATAGAATAGTAAAGTATCAGAGTTTAATGTAGTAACGTCAAGTTCGACCTAATCTAATGTGAAGTAAATAGTCGTTAATTTATTGTATATCGTGCGGCCACAGTTCGTTCGTGTGTAGCATTACCCAGCGGTTCGTCGTGTTTTAGCTAGTGTACTTAGCCAGGGTGTGTGGCCTAAATACGTCGCCCACACCCGAGGAGTCCTAGTCGGAGAACCGTCGGACATGTGCACAGGAGAACCGGCGTCGGCGATTGCAGAACCATTACTGGTCGGATTATATTGATTTGGAACGTGTTACCCGGAGAAGAGCATCATTGATTTCCACTATCGTGTGGGATTCAACCTCGTGAGGATTACAACTCGGGCTGGCCTTGTGGACGGAGGCTGGCTAGCTGTCATCAGTGCTATCGAGCATTTGGATTACAATTATTGCTTTGCTGCTGATCGAGGGATTTACAAGGACCGACTCCTGTACCTGGAGTCTCTTTATTCTTCATTGAATCAGACTGAGTATCCGAGCATTCCTCTACCCTCCAGGCCTTACACCCCGGAGGGAACCCATTGTCTCCAGGCGGTACCAGCGTTGCCTTATATAGTTGCTATTATACGACAGGTGGTGTCAACTTAGACCCATCGTAGGATTCCTGCTATTCTTAGTGACTCATGCTATTGACTGACTTTACGCATATTCTTCGCCATACAAGCGCGACCCTAATTCTCATTCTGTAACCTAATGTTGCATAATAATAAAATACCCTCAAATACTATTTCTTTGTCAATGCCGTGTTCTTGTGGGTGTTGACCATCTATATTTGATGTACTGTCTGGCCAGTAATTAAAGTACATAACTAGCAGTGGTTTAATCTATCACAATCTTTAATACAGTCAGGGTTTTGTAACCCCTCAGTTACAATTATTATTATTATTATTATTATTATTATTATTATTATTATTATTATTATTATTATTATTATTATTATTATTATTATTATTATTATTTATTTCATTGTGTTTTTAGCCCTAGTTGCACTTTTGTTGCAACCCCAGTTATCCCATTAGTTCCCCCAAACTTACTGTCGGTTTGTTATGTTAAGCTAAGAAGTCTGCTAAGAGCCCGGAAAAGGAGCCCACAGGAAGCAGAGATGGAGGGTGTGACAGAAATAATCGTTAGATTAGTCGACTACCAAAATAATCGTTAGTTGCACTTGCAGCCCTAATACCTACATATAGAGCTGCCGCGATTACCGCATTACCGCGGTATCGCTGTTACATCACGCCCACCGCAAGAGTAGGCTGAATACCGCGTCACCGCTGTTTTTTTTTAATAATAATAAAGCACCCTTCTCTCGTTGGGCTTGCGGCTCTGCAGATATACCCTACTCCTCTATCGAGGTTCCAAGCGACCCTATTGGGTACCAGAAAAGTCATGTGAAACATTGCAGACCACTGATTGGTCAGAAGAGAGACGCGTCACACGATGGATCGTCTTGCAGTGCTTTTACTTCCTGAATCTCAGCCATTGATCAGAGCTCAGTCACAACACGGCTAATATACGTTAGCTTAGGGCTGGGCGATATAACGATAACGATAAATATCGCGATATATTTTAATAATCGATATCAAATATCGAAATTAAAAAAAAATCGAAAACGTTTTTTTTTTTTCTTTTTTTTTTACCTGCAACAGGGCAGTTTTAAAACCAGAGACAGTGGACAGACTTGTCTTTCTTGCCTGCAACTTAAAGTAATGGCTTTGCTTGTCCAAATGACAATACTGACCAAATTCAGATTTCTTTTTCTCTTGTCCATTTATTTTGTTTGCTTTCTAATTTAAAATACATTTTGAAACCGTCTGTACACAGTAGGCTATGTGTGCTAGCAGAACTAGACTCCAGTCACGAGTCACAGTGCACATGTGCGGTGGTTTGTCCACCAAAAAAGCGCCAAAAGATCGAAAATAAACTAGCAGAGCCAGAACTGTTCAACTCCTCTGGAGCCACAGCCAGCAGAGAAGCCGGTTTACTTTAGCTTTTAAACCAGCTGCAGCCTGAGAACTGGAGTGTGAGGGGATGTAACACTAAAGATGGCGGCAATGACAAAGAATTGCTGCAAAATAAACATACATCTGTTGTTAAAAAAAAAAAAAAAAAAAAAAAATGTATACTTATAACAATTCGATAATTATCGATATCGAGAAATAAAATAAAATTATCATATCGTTATCGCGATATGATTTTTTTCCATATCGCCCAGCCCTACGTTAGCTCCCACCGGAGACCGGAGTGGATTACCGACGTACCGTCGCTCCTCAGGGAACGAGGCATAATGATTTTACTGCAACGAAATGTTATAATAAAAGCCCTTCGTTCTATACACTTGTCTGATTGAAAACTTTATTAACAGACCGCAGAATGGGTACAACTCTGCACGCTCTGAGCAAAGAAAGGAACTGAGATATGAATTGAGTAACGCTTGCCTTGCTATGGTCCGGTAAATACGAACGTGTAACTATATAACGTAATGCCACAAAACGAATGCCTTTGTAATCATAAGTAGTAACGTTATAATAATAATAAGAAGAAGAAAGGGTCGCGACACAGAGGGGATACTTCGAATCCGTGTTTCACTTTTAACGAATGCGTGCTTGCCGAATCCCAAACAATATTCATGCTGCAAAGTCATCCTCTAAAGATAGACATTTAGACTAGAGGCAGGCTATATGCTATAAAGAGTAGACTACAAAAAAAAACGCATTCAAACTTTTTTTTTTTGTGTGTGTGTGTGTGTGTGTGCGGTAATAACCGCAGCGGTAGGAAATATTTCGCAAATATGTGCGGTAAGGAAAACATCAATACCGCGGCAGCTCTACCTACATACACAGAGATAACCACCACTAGCCCACAGTACACACACCACACATACACACTATAAAACACACACACACTATAAAACACACAGGACCACTGGCCCACAGTATACACACACACACACTATAAAACACACAGAACCACTGGCCAGTAGACCCCAGGTGGTGAGAGCAGGCAACTGCACCTCCTCATCCATCACTCTCAACACAGGGGCCCCTCAGGGCTGTGTTCTGAGTCCCCTCCTCTACTCCCTGTACACACATGACTGTGTGGCACAGCGGAACAACAACACAATCATCAAATTTGCTGACGACACAGTAGTGGTGGGCCTGATCTCTGCAAACGATGAGAGGGCCTACCTGGAAGAGGTAGAGGATCTGGCGCGGTGGCGTCAGGAGAACTGCCTCTCCCTGAACGTCAGCAAAACAAAAGAGATGATTGTGGACTTTAGGAGGTCGGGGGTCAGGGACTACAGCCCCCTCAGCATCAACAGGGCACCGGTTGAGAGAGTGAACAGTTTTAAGTACCTCTCGGAGTCCACATATCCGACTTGACATGGACCACACACACATCGACAGTATAGTGAAGAAGGCACGGCAATGCCTCTACTTCCTTAGGCGCCTAAGGAAGTTCCAAGTCAGTCAGAAGATCCTTAAGAACTTCTACTCATGCACAATAGAGAGCATCCTGACTGGCAATATCACCTCCTGGTTTGGGAATAGCACTGCACAAGACCGTAGCAGACTACAGAGAGTGGCCCGTTCAGCCGAACGCACAATTGGAGGGGGGCTTCCCACCCTCCAGAACATTTACAACAAGCGTTGCAGGGGTAAGGCTAAGAGAATAATCAAAGACTCTAGCCACCCAAACAACTGCCTCTTTGAACTGCTGCGGTCAGGCAAGCGCTACCGGAGTCTCATGGCCAGTACAGAGAGACTAGAGCCATATGAAATCCGTTTTATTTTTTTCCAAATTCCATTTTATTTTTTTCCAAATTCCGTTTTTTTTTCGTTTTAATATTTCAGAATTCTGTATTTTGCTTTGTACGCTCATTTTACCATCAGAAATAGTGTCTAATAAGTGGGAATGAATAAATGTCCACAATTTAATAAGATATAACAGTCCATTTAATAGGGCTGTCTTAAATACTTCGAAGCTTCGTTCGATGGGCATGGGATTCGAATATGAAAATAAAATTCGATTAAAAAAAAAAAAAAAAAAAAAAAAAGGTATATATATTTTTGCAAAATCAACTCTGCCTCTCTTTGTTAACTACAACAAGCAATGCTGTTTGTTATTTAAGATGAGGTCGGACTCTGCACTGACAGATTTGTGTTCATTGTGCTGCTTTTATGAAGCCTCAAATGACTGCTTACAATATTTCATGAAAGCAAAGTGCTTTGTTTGTCTAATATTTAAAAAGGTTTCAACTTTACAGCACTGACAAAGTTGAACAAAGTGCTGTACAAGTCCCACAACATAAAAAAAAAAAAAAAGTAAAAAAAAAAAAAAAAAAAAAAAAATTATTAAATTTTTTTTTATAGTTGATTCCATTTTTATTGCTCAATTCCGCGATTCCGTCCGCGATTCCGTGATCGCGGATTCCATATGGCTCTAAGAGAGACTCAGAAGGAGCTTCTATCCCCAGGCCATCAGGATGCTCAATGAACAATAACACTATGTAACAAACCATCAAATACACTCACAGCACACACATCCACACGTACACACTCACTTTAAATAAACAACTCACTGTAGCACCCACTTTACACACTTTAGACACTAACACACTTTATATTTATTGGTAAAAAGATTTGCACTACAAGTCATACCTCATTGCACCTTACCCTAAGTTGTACCTCATCCTGTTTCTGCATTGTACTGTATATTGTATCGTAACTCAGTTACAAAAAAAATTCTACTCTATAATGTATATTGTACACTTTTATTTACACTTGTTACGTACTTTTGACTTCTATTTTTTACCTTATCTATTTTATTTGTATCTAGCACACTCTCAGGAGCAGTTCAGGAAAACGCATTTCATATAAAAGTATTCTGTATTTTTGTATGACAACTAGAGCTGCCGCGGTATTGATGTTTTCCTTACCGCACAAATTTGCGAAATATTCCCTACCGCTGCGGTTATTACCGCACACACAAAAAAAATTAAAAAAGTTTGAATGCATATATTTTTTTTAGTAGTCTACTCTTTATAGCATATAGCCTGCCTCTAGTCTAAATGTCTATCTTTAGAGGATGACTTTGCAGCATGAATATTGTTTGGGATTCGGCAAGCACGCATTCGTTATTGAAAGTGAAACACGGATTCGAAGTCTCCCCTCTGGTCGTGCGCCGTTCACTCTGTGTCGCGGGCAGGGGTGGTAGCGGCGCGCCCGCCGGTTACCCCCCCGACCCTTTCTTCTTCTTCTTATTATTATTATAACGTTACTACTTATGATTACAAAGGCATTCGTTTTGTGGCATTAACGTTATATAGTTACACGTTCAATAACATCAGCGTATTTACCGGACCATAGCAAGGCAAGCATTACTCAATTCATATCTCAGTTCCTTTCTTTGCTCAGAGGGTGCCGAGTTGTGCCCATTCTGCGGTCTGTTAATAAAGTATTCAATCAGACAAGTGTATAGAACGAAGGGCTTTTATAATAACATTCGTTGCAGTAAAATCATTATGCCTCGTTTAGTACTCCTGAGGAGCGACGGTAATCCACTCCGGCGGGGAGCTAACGTTATTAGCCGTGTTGTGAGCTCTGATCAATGGCTGACTATCAGGAAGTAAAAACCTAATACGCGCTTGCCGATTGGTGGCAACAGCAGAGGCGGGTGCAAGCGGTGTGACGTAATTGGCAGAATCGACTGTCAAATCAAAATTGTTCCGTTGCTTTGGTTGAGTATTATTGTAAAAAACAGCGGTGATGCGGTATTCAGCTAAACTCTGCGGTGGGTGTGATGTAACAGCGATACCGCGGTAATGCAATAACCGCGGCAGCTTTAATGACAACTAATAAAGAAACTTGAACTTGAACTTGGCCCACAGTATACACACACACTATAAAACACACACACACACACTATAAAACACACACAGAACCACTGGCCCACAGTACACACACACACTATAAAACACACACACAGAACCACTGGCCCACAGTACACACACACTATAAAACACACTCTGCATGGCATAGATCTCTGCCTCATTTTAGAATTGTACAGCAGATGTCCTAATCCAAAATAATTCACATTGCTCCAACCCAGCATTTCTTTGCTGCCCCCCCCCCCCACACACACACAACCCAAGCTGCCTACACACACACACAACCCAAGCTGCCTACACACACACACACACAACCCAAGCTGCCTACACACACACACACAACCCAAGCTGCCTACACACACACACACAACCCAAGCTTCCTACACACACACACACACACAACCCAAGCTGCCTACACACACACACACACACACGCACACACACAACCCAAGCTGCCTACACACACACCCCAAGCTGCCTACACACACACACACCCCAAGCTGCCTACACACACACAGCTGGGGTTTCAACTTGAGTAATTCAGATTAAATGGATTTCTCTGAGGTCCCCCCCCCCCCCGCTCCCTGCTCCACACTGGAAGCGCTTGTCCAGCAGCGGCCCACTATAGGGAGGCTTATCACCCTGCTACACAGCTGGAGAGAGGGGGGGGAGAAGGGGGGAGGGAGGAGAGAGAGGGGGGAGAGAGGGGGGGAGAGAGAGAGAGAGAGAGAGGGAGGAGAGAGAGGGGGGTAGGCTTGGGCGGTATAATTTTTTTTCATACAGTAATACCTTGCTGACATAATACCCCGGTATACGGTATATGGCGGTATGACTTTCATTTTCATCAGCGGCGGGGGGGGGGGGGGGCAACCCGTGTTACCAAGTAAACAAATCACGGAACGATGGCCAGTTAGCCCGCAGCACCCTAGTACTACTAACGTTAGCTCTCAGATTGGTAGCCAGAAGCCCGCAGCACCCTAGTACTAGTAACGTTAGCTCTCAGAACGGTAGCCAGAAGCCCGCAGCATCCTAGTGTTACTATCGTTAGCTCTCAGAATGGTAGCCAGTAGCCTGCCCTGCAGCATCCTAGTGCTACTATCGTTAGCTCTCAGAACGGTAGCCAGTAGCATCCTAGTACTAGTAACGTTAGCTCTCAGAACGGTAGCCAGTAGCCTGCAGCACCCTAGTACTAGTAACGTTAGCTCTCAGAACGGTAGCCAGTAGCCTGCAGCACCCTAGTACTAGTAACGTTAGCTCTCAGAACGGTAGCCAGTAGCCTGCAGCATCCTAGTACTAGTAACGTTAGCTCTCAGAACGGTAGCCAGTAGCCTGCAGCACCCTAGTACTACTATCGTTAGCTCTCAGAACGGTAGCCAGTAGCCTGCAGCACCCTAGTACTACTATCGTTAGCTCTCAGAACGGTAGCCAGTAGCCTGCAGCACCCTAGTACTAGTAACGTTAGCTCTCAGAACGGTAGCCAGTAGCCTGCAGCACCCTAGTACTAGTAACGTTAGCTCTCAGAACGGTAGCCAGTAGCCTGCAGCACCCTAGTACTACTATCGTTAGCTCTCAGAACGGTAGCCAGTAGCCTGCAGCACCCTAGTACTAGTAACGTTAGCTCTCAGAACGGTAGCCAGTAGCCTGCAGCACCCTAGTACTACTATTGTTAGCTCTCAGAACGGTAGCCAGAGGGGGGAGAGAGAGGGGGGGAGGGAGAGAGAGAGGGGGGGGGAGAGGGAGAGAGGGGGGAGAGAGAGAGGGGGGGGATAGAGAGAAAGGGAGAGGGAGAGCAAGAGGGAGAGAGAGGGATAGAAAGAATGAGATGGGAGAGCAAGAGGGAGAGAGAATGAGATGGGAGAGCATGAGGGAGAGAGAGAATGAGATGGGAGGGGAGGGAGAGCAAGAGAGAATGAGATGGGAGGGGAGGGAGAGAGAATGAGATGGGAGGGGGAGAGCAAGAGGGAGAGAGAGAGAGATAATGAGATGGGAGGGGAGGGAGAGGGAGAGAGAGGGGGGAGAGCAAGAGGGAGATCCAAAGGGGAAAAACTGAGGATGAGAGGGATATGGGGACCAGGGGGAATGGAGAGAGTAAGGGGAGAGGATGGAATGATGGTGTGATGAGAGAGAGAGGGGGTGAAGGAGGGGGAGGAGAGACAACTTGGGGTTGATAGATAGGAGAGAGAAATAGAGGGATAGCTAGGAGAAGAAAAGGAGATAGTAGCCGAGACACAAAAACAGAGAGAACGAGCCTTGAGAGGAAGAGAGGGGCAGCAGGAAATATGGAGGGGAAAAAGATACGAGAGAGAGAGAGAGAGAGAGAGAGAGAGAGAGAGAGAGAGAGAGAGAGAGAGAGAGAGAGAGAGAGAGAGAGAGAGAGAGAGAGAGAGAGAGAGAGCGCTCGAGCCTTGAGAAACAGGGGAGCGGCAGGAAATGTGGAGAGAGAGAAGATGGAGAGAGAAGATAGAGAGAGAGAAAGAGAAAGAGAGAATATAGAGAGACACAGAGAGAGAGAGACACGCAGAGAGAGAAGATAGAGAGAGACACACAGAAAGATAGACACAGAGAAAGAGAGAGGGGAGAGGAGATAGAGGAGACACAGAGAGGAGAGAAAGAGAGAGAGAGAGACGAGAGAGAATATAGAGAGAGGGGAGAGGAGATAGAGACAGAGACAGAGAGAGACACAGAGAGAGAGAGGGGGGAGATGGGTCACCCCAGCTCCACAATGGTTCCTCTCCTCCCCCGGGCCCTTTGTGCACTCACTCACTCACTCGCTCACTCCCTCACTCACTCACTCACTCACTGGGGTCCTTTGTAGGTCTCAGCGTTCGTCCTCTTATAAGGGCAACAACTCCCACTTAAAACAAGCTGCCCATAGAAATGAAAGGGGCCAGGATGCACTGCGCTGGCATACGTGTGTGTGTGTGTGTGTGTGTGTGTGTGTGTATGTGTGTGTGTGTGTATGTGTGTGTGGGGGCAGAGCATTATGCCTTCATCTGCACATCAAAGCCTCTGGGAGGAGAGTCGTTATTATAGCATGCCGTGTACCGAGATATCGGGGTCGGGACAATATTAGAGGAGGGGGGGGGGGGGGGACACGTGACGACGTCTTGGTAAGAGGTACGATTCGCTCTGGGCGGCTTCCTCAGGTGGACGGGGTTAACCCCCCCCCGGCCCCTGCTCTGGTGATGTCGGGCGAGTGGCTTGGATTAAAGCGTCCTCCGACAGGAAGTTGTTATACGACGACAGTGACACACTTTTTTCTCATCTGTGTTTTGTCCTATTTATTCCTTTTTTCCCTCTGTATATTCTTGTGTTTTGACTATTCTAACACCCATTAACTCAAACCTCAATGATTTCTGGAGTATAAATAAAGGTTTGAATTGAATATCGAAACAACTTTCCTCACAGACTCAATCAATACTCCGTTCGTTCATGGTAGTCATGGAAAGAATTATTATAATTTTTTTAAACACACAGCAGATCTGCAGTTTGGCACCAAACTAGGGATGCGTGTCAAATTCCAAGAAAATGGTCAAAGGTAAATTTATATAGCAGCTTTTATCCAAAGCGCTTTACAATTTCTTCCTCACATTTTGACCCGTTCATTCACACAGCGACGGGAGAGGCGACCGTGCGAGGTGCCGACCTGCTCATCGGGAGCAATTAGGGGTTAAGTGTCTTGCTCAAGGACACTTCAACACGCTGCCCGGGAGGAGCGGGAATCGAACCGGGAACCTCCAGATAACCAGATCGACACGCAGCCTACTAACACTATTCAGGAATATAGCTGTGTCTGAACAACCAAGCTGTACTCCAGAATAACCTTTTCACAAGACAGACATGAGCACAGGACCAGACCAGCTACCAGGGGTCCCGTTTCAATTCCTCTACCGAGATCAAATGCAATGAAAATAACTGCTATGTACAGTATAGGGCCATCTCACAGTGCAATAGGTTGCCATATGCAATGACTCAAGCTACAAGCAAAGGAAGCTTTAAAAAGCAAGTAAAGAGGTTACTTTTGGGTACAGGCACAATGCTTGATATATAACATTTTATTATTTTACTAGTCATTTTGTAATATTTTGGTATAATGCTAATGTAATGAGGTGGGTTGGGTTGGATGGGTGTGGGGGGGTTATGTTTGATTATGTTATGTAGTAGGGGCGTAACGGTACACAAAAACCACGGTACGGTACGTACCTCGGTTTTGAAGTCACGGTTCGGTACAGGTTTTCGGTACAGTGGGGGAAAGTTTGGCTTTCCATGTTCCACTCAGGGGTGATGTAGTGTGCAGTAACTACTTGTACTTGTAGAGCTGTCAACGAATATTCTATATTGAAATTAATAATCGACTTGTAAAAATATATATATATAATTATAATAATTATATTAGATTGTGAAAAAAACAGCCACTGTTGCCCCATTGACCATTTGCTTATAAGAGCTTCACAAATCCACTCTCAAACGTGTACATTTGAGCCGGGGCTGTAAACATGTGTGTCTGTGAGAAAGGCCTGCTGTGGGCTGAACTGAATAGGCTACACTGTGTTCCATCTGAGATGGTGAATTAAATCAAATTGAGAGCTGGACTCGTGCTTAATAGCAAACCAACACAAAGTTGACAAACATGAAATACCAGAAGAAATGGTTGTTGTGGCGCCCAAGTGGCGAACCATGCAACGCGCTGCGTCACAAAGCGGCCGACCCCCGGGTTCGAATCCCCGACCCGGCGTCCTTTGCCGAATGTCTTCCCCCCCACTCTAGAGAGGGAACATCCCCACAGCCACACGACGAGACACCTAGACAGGGAACATGCAGACCACCAGGTCCTCCACCGTCCCATAGGGCTGCGGCCCCCAAGCCTGTTTTTGGGAGTCGAACATTCGCCAGGGTTTTTCGAACGGACGTTCAAACCATCGTTTTTAAATCATGCAAAAAAAATTATTTTGCTCCTAAACACTTTTTCTGGTTCAGTACTGTCGAGTATTAGCGCACATTTACGAATATAACGTAGCGCAGATTGCTGCGGTTATTAACGGTACTGACTACGTACTGGTCACAGGAGGCTTCAATGGCGTTATCCTGCCAGGCTTTCATGTGATGCCAGGTCAATAACTGAAGCTAATAACTCTGTCTGCAGCAGGTCTCTCTTGTGTTTCTTCTCCTGGACGGTAGTCCTCAGGGTCAGACTGGTCAGACAGACTAGGGGATGTGCATGACTGACCAATCATTTTAGAATAGTCTACTTTTCTTAAGACCGAATATTCTAACCCCCCCCTCCGCCCCCCCCCCCCCCCAGTTCAATTTCAGTTAAATTCAGTTTTTAATAGAATGGATCATTAAAATCAAAGGGTCTTGCACATAAATAGTCACTTCAGATAATCCTTCAGCTCAGCTGACAGACAATAAATCAAAATGACACCATTCACCATCGTAGCCTATAATAATAACAGCATTGCATTGGCCTATCAACCGGTTTTAATAAACAAACAGAAACATTAGCATGTGCATCTTTTAGATCAATTAGGCTATGGAAATTAGACTGCCTCTAAATATAAACATGTATTAAATAAGAATGGTTTGCTAGGGTGGACGGTAGAGCTGCCGCGATAACCGCATTACCGCGGTATCGCTGTTGCATCACGCTCACCGCAGAGTTAGGCTGAATACCGCGTCACCGCTGTTTTTTATCATAATAATAAAGTTGGCTTGCGGCTCTGCAGATATACCCTACTCGGTTCCAAGCGACCCTATTGGTCCAGCCTGGCTCTGCGGCTCTGCAGATACCCCCTACTCGACGCGTCACACTTTGTAGCCTCTGAACGAAAACAGAACGCCGCGCCGCCATCTTTACTGCCTCGCTAAGGATGCATTTCATTCAGGATTTGTTTGCGACAGAACCAAGTGCAATAAACTAAAAAGAATGGATTCACTGTGTATTCTGCCTTATTTATTGATGAAACAAAACCGACATCAACCCAATTTACCACCGAGCGGAGAGTTTAGTGTCACAACAAGATCGCTGATGTGTTAAGTTTGTTGTTGTTATTACTACAGTCAGCCGATATACACGAGAGAGGTAACGTTAAACCCGGGTTTGCTTGGTAGAATACACAATGAGAGGTAACGTTAGCGTTGGCAGAATAGACGCAACGAGAGTCTGGTTAATGTTGTTATTGATTGATTGATTGAAACTGTGTTAAACTCTGGCTTGCTGCAAGCCCTCGGACATCTATGCCCACGGAGCTCAGTGTACACAAGCGAGCGGCGGCGGCCCCGCCTGCATCCCCATTCCCCACACGGAGACAAACGGAGTAGTAGTACATGGCTGCAGTGGAAAAGGAACAAAGTACCAGGTGCCTAAAGCGGGTCGAGTCGAGTAGGTACTATGCAGTGGAAAAGCGCCATTAGACTAGAGGCAGGCTATAAGAGTAGACTACCAAACAAAATAAAAACGCATTCAAACTTTTTTTTTTTTTTGTGCGCACTGTGCGGTAATTACCGCGGCGGTAGGAAATATTTCGCAAATTCGTGCGGTAAGGAAAATATCAATACCGCGGCAGCTCTAGTGGACGGTATAAACGGTATACGGTATAAACGGTATGAATTTGCGCTACGGTATGGATTTTGACTATACCTTGACCTTCATACCTTGTGACCGGTAGACTAGAGCAGGGGTTCCCAAAGTGGGGGTCGCGGCCGCCGCAGGGGAGTTGCCAGATGATTTCCAAAAAACAAAACAAAAAAAAATCCATAATTTTTTTTTTTTTTTTATGCAGTCAGGCCACTGAACTTAGAAGCAGGCCAGGCCGGTGTTTCTAGTTGCAGCAGTGCAATAGTTAGATAACCTACATTTACATTTACATTTAGTCATTTAGCTGACGCTTTTATCCAAAGCGACTTACAAGTTCTGTGCGACAAGACAGCAAGAAGGGTATAACTCTATCAGCTGAGTAACAATGTTCATCAAAGTGTTGCGTGTTACAGTGTAGGTTAGTTTATTAGGACAAGTGCATGACATTAAGGTTAGTCGGGGTTAGATTTTTTTTTTTTTTTTTTTTTTTTTTTTTTTTTTATCATCATTTCAGATAATGGTTGAAGAAGAACCTAGGTGGGGAACAACCAGGAGATCACTGCAACTCACACAAGTTGGAGAACTATCTCTCTCTCTCTCTCTCTTGCTCTCACACACACACAAAGGGAGCCGCATGTGATTGGTGGAGGCGGGACCCTTACAAAAAACTGTTGTTGCTAATCATTGACACATGCTAGCCTGTAATAATCCCCCCCAGAAAAATCGACTTTGCATTTGATATATGCAAATATATGCAATCGATCCCAGCTCCCGTCGTTATTTGTCGCATGTCTCCCCCACCTCTCCTCCCGTTCGCCCTCTCCTCTGTCGGTCCTGCGTGACCAATAAAGCTGTAAAAATGCTAAAAAATTATAAAAAAGAAAAAATCTGTGTTGTTGCTAATCATCTGCTAGCCTGTTTAACAATAATTTGTGATGCCATCACAAACACTGGCATTTAAAGGGTACAAATAAAAGAATTCCTGCACCAGAATGCAGGAAATGAAGTCTTTGTAACAAAAAAAATTCCAAGTGGGGGACCCCCTGCTTAAAAAGTGGCCTGACTGGGGCTATATTTTGCACTATATTTCCTGGCCTGAATGATTTCCCCAGTCCGGCCCTGGTTAAAAGCCTCCAATGCTTATTAGTGTGTGTGCGTTTGCATGTTTCAATCATACATTTCCATTTATAAAAAGAAATTAGAGCTGGGCCGTTAACAGCGTTAACGTGCTGCGTTAACGCGAGACTAGTATCGCGCGATAATATAATTGACGCCATTAATCTATATAAAAAAAAATAAAAAATCTTATGTTTTTTTTTTAACCTTTATTTACCCAGGGTAGGTTCGCTGAGCACAGATGCTCTTTTTCAGGAACGCCCTGCTTCACATTCACACAGTTCCATTCACACCTGGGAGCTGCCCAGTACAACCACAGTTGACACCATTGGCCACTGAGCAACTCCACTGGAGCAGTTGGGGGTTAAGTGCCTTGCTCAAGGGCACTTCAGCGGTTGGTGTTCCTGCCGGTCCCGGGGATTGAACCGGCAACCTTCCGGTCACAAACCCGCTTCTCTAACCTTTAGGCCACCGCTGCCCCACGGGCTGAACTGAATTGAGTGACCTGACTGGTTTATGGGAGTTTAACACACATGCTGGACTGAAAATACATTTTTGTTTTATGAAATGTTTGCTTATGATTTGAATTGAATCAAATACATGGACATTTTGATTTTGAATTGAGCATGACTCTTGAGTGGTTTTTTGAATTTATGAAAAGGTAATTGATCGTTATATTTTAGCAAACGAACCTATGATTTAGCTTGCTCAGTAGTCTAGGCCTACTATTAATTAAATTATTTGTCTACCTTTATGTGGTACAGTCTTATGCCGGAGCTATAGGCCTAATTAACCAATTAAAAAGTTAATTTGATTTGCATTGGCAGGGTTTGGCCCTGTCTGGCACCCAACGGGAAAAATATTATAGGCACTATAAGTAGACACCTCTACATAAAACAAGCTGGTCTGCCTGAGTGACTGGTGGAAGAAGGAGAAATAGAGATTGGACTGATTGAGTCAAGCCATGTCACATAGTTCATGTTTGAAATGCTTCTTTCTGTTTTGCTCCTGAGAGTGTGCTAGATACTGTACTGTTCTGTACTGGTAATATTATTTATTTGTGTTAACTTCTGAATAAAACAATTTATTAAACACAAGTACATCTTATTGAACATTATTTTGATATTTCATTACCAATTATCATAGCAAAACAGCTTTTTCAAACAGTCTGTAATGCATTTTGGAAACGGGAGATGGGCTCATGGTGTAATGGGCCACCTGGCCTGAGAAACGTAAGGAGGAAAGAAAAAGTAAGGACTTAGTTCTGGTCATTATTTGGGTAGAACACACATATTTTGAATACCTTCGGCAGACTTTTTTTTTTTTTAGCCATTTTAATCTAGATTAATCTAGATTAAATCCAGGATTGCAGATAGATTAATCTAGATAAAAAAAAATCTATGCCCACCTCTAAAAATATATATATATATATATATATATATTAGATTTTTTTTTACATTTTTTTTACCTCCTATAATAGTGGGGGTCACGGCTCTCTGACACCGTTATTTGGGGGTCGCGGCCTGAAAAGTTTGGGAACCCGTGGACTAGAGCAGCTAGTCACAGCAGTAGCAATGACGTTAACGTTACTCGACTATTCACTCGACGTTTGCAGTGGTCGTTGCATAGTGTTTAATTGTACTGAGTTTTTCTCCACTTGCTCACGGACCTTGCCATATAGTTTGGGCATTTCAATTTGGCTAAGGAGGCTGAGAGGAGACTTGCTTTAGCGCAGCAACGGGCTAACGTTAGCCGCTAAGCTAACGTTCTAACGTGACTCCGCAGCACCAGTTTCATTAGTGAGGAAAGGGGGGGGGGGGTTATATTGACAACAGAGGTTCAAAGATAACTTCACATTTATTGGCTATTAGTTTCTTTATATCGCTTTATCCATCGCTGCTCTCGTTTCCAACTCTGTGTGACATCTACGGCAACTTAGGACACTCTAACCTCAAACTCAAACCTATTACGTCACGCTCTCTCTCTACGTTGTCAAACATGTACACTAAAGTTAAGTTATGTTGGAGTTGTATTGTGTTCCTGTCCTGCTGTAGTTTTTATTTTCACTTTGTGCCGCTTGATTTGATTGTATTTCATGAAAAAAGTGTTTTTCAGAGATGGAAGTAACTTGAGAAAAGGTTTTGCATTTTTCTATTGCCGTTTTTTGCACAATAAATGTTCTTAAAATACCTCTGTACTATGTGAAATATGTCCTAGTAATACAAGAGTACAGTAATAGCTGCCAGTGTTTTACCCCTTCAGAAGCATTTATATAGACATTTTAAGATAAGTTAATATACCGTGATATATACCGTTACCCGTCTATGCTTCAAATTATACCGCGATATACATTTTAGAATTTAGACCATACCGTCCAGCCCTAGTCCGTCAGCGTGTCCCTATCCAACAAAGGTAGTCTCTGAAAACTGTGTGACGTGTGGCTTGAAATCTTCTTGGTACAATTCAGATATGAGCAAAACACAAACCCTTGTTTTATATGTTCTGTTCTCCCAACAAGACGACCTCATCTTCCTCACTCAGGTTTCCACTGTACTCTTCCTCGGGCCGTACCGAATAGTTGGAAGCTTCGTTCATAATGTTGACATTCTAATTCTAAATCAACATTGGAATCTTTTATATATATATATATATATATATATTAAGGCTGTCAAATATATCGCGTTAATATCGCGTTAACTCCCGATTCTATTAATGCCACAATTTTTTTTAACTCAAGATTAACTAAAAAAAAAAAAAAAAAAAAAAACGTTTTTTTTTTTTTTTTTACTAGACTTCCCTCAGGTGTATTATTGATGCTCTCATTGATACTATGTTTGTTTCTGAAGTGTGTGTGTGTGTGTGTGTGTGTGTGTGTGTGTGTGTGTGTGTGTGTGTGTGTGTGTGTGTGTGTGTGTGTGTGTGAGATATAGAGAGAGAGGGGGGTGAGAGAGATGAGGAAGGGGCAAAAGAGAAAAAGAGCTGGGAGAGTGTGTGTGTGAGGGAGAGAGGGGGGTGTGTGATTAATCAGCCCTTGTGTGTGTGAATGTAACAAGTTCCTAACGTTTTCTTTCCCCTATTATTTCATGCACACTTTATTCATTGTTTTAAATTATTATTTTCTTTTAAGTTATTTTGTGCATCACTCTGTTTTGAATTTGATGCAAATTTGCAATGCATGAGGGTCATCCTTTTGTGTTAAATGGCTGCACAAAGCAAGCATTTGTTGACTCGCATGTTGATAAGAGTATTAAAACTTGGAACTTGAAAAAGATCTGTTTAAGGTATAAAAAAAATTAAAAATAAAAATGCGATTAATTTGCGATTAATCGCGAGTTAACTATGGACAATCATGCGATTAACCGAGTTAAATATTTTAATCGTTTGACAGCACTAATATATATATATATATATATATATATGGGTGGGAATTGATAGGATTTTATCGATACGATTCCATTATCGATTCTGCTTATCGATTCGATTCTTTATCGATTCCCTTGTCGATACCTGATCAATTTATGATTTAAATAAATAAATTGGAAATGCAACAGAACTACATTTACATTTAGCTGACGCTTTTATCCATATATATATTAGTGCTGTCAAACGATTAAAATATTTAACTCGATTAATCGCATGATTGTCCATAGTTAACTCGCGATTAATCGCAAATTAATCGCATTTTTATTTTTAATTTTTTTTTATACCTTAAACAGATCTTTTTCAAGTTCCAAGTTTTAATACTCTTATCAACATGCGAGTCAACAAATGCTTGCTTTGTGCAGCCATTTAACACAAAAGGATGACCCTCATGCATTGCAAATTTGCATCAAATTCAAAACAGAGTGATGCACAAAATAACTTAAAAGAAAATAATAATTTAAAACAATGAATAAAGTGTGCATGAAATAATAGGGGAAAGAAAACGTTAGGAACTTGTTACATTCACACACACAAGGGCTGATTAATCACACACCCCCCTCTCTCCCTCACGCACACACTCTCCCAGCTCTTTTTCTCTTTTGCCCCTTCCTCATCTCTCTCACCCCCCTCTCTCTCTATATCTCACACACACACACACACACACACACACACTTCAGAAACAAACATAGTATCAATGAGAGCATCAATAATACACCTGAGTGAAGTCTAGTAAAAAAAGAAAAAAAAAAAAAAAAAAAAAAAAGTTTTTTTTTTTTTTTTTTTGGTTAATCTTGAGTTAAAAAAATTAGTGGCATTAATAGAATCGGGAGTTAACGCGATATTAACGCGATATATTTGACAGCCTTAATATATATATATATATATATATATATATATATATATTTTTTTTTTTTTTATGTGTCTATTCATTCTGTTTAAACCAATGGGGGTTTTCTTCAGTTGCAGATAACAACGATTAGGCTACACTAATATTATAGTATTATAGTATATGACTAGTCATTAAAATTTTAATAAAATTTTTTCATAAATGATGTAGCCTATCTGCATCCGCTCTGCGCTCCAGCAAGACGTCACCATCACTTTTGTACCAACCGTGCCCTGATTGGATTATTTATGTTGACGAAACTGATGAGTTAAAGAAAGTTGATTTAATTAAAAAAAAATACAAATTTAATCAGATTAATCACTTTATTCAAATTGAGGATTTAGTTTGAGGATAGAAAAAAATATATATATATTGGGTACAGCCCTAACTCCTCCTGCAACAAAAGCCTGTATTAGTCCTGGTAGTTGCATTAGCAAGTCATACTGGTCGGACTATAGACCTGTTCGCTGTATACAAACATACCGTGTTCGAGCCAATCAGCAATACCAACCGAGTCACATAACTAAATTGCCCCCTACCTGCGCGAGCTGCTGGGCTCTATGGAGAAACCATGACACTCCCCTGACTAAAAGTTTCAAACGAAAATGGATGCATGTCACTTTAACAAATCAGCACGGCTGTGTGAGTGAGTCTTTCACCTTTTACATATCTAGCTTTAGCAGGGATTGATTGTTTAGATCGCTAGCATGGCTAACAAATGCAAATATATTGTAGTCTGCCCCGTTGTTCTGACCAGGATTATGTTCCTTTTGCCCGTGATGCGCTCGCACACAGAGTCTGACATATACACAGCGAACAGGTCTATGGGACTAACTTGGCGCCTGTTCAGTGGGGAGAGAATCTGGGAGAGATAGTGTGAACTTCCATGTGCGTTACGCTCTGCCAGTGAAACTCCCTAGCAGTCAGGTGAAAAGAACCGGCTGGCAACTCCACATGTATCGGAGGAGACATCTGGTAGTCTACACACCCTCCACAGACCGACAGAGGAGACATGTGGTAGTCTACACCCTCCCCAGACCATCAGAGGAGGCATGTGGTAGTCTACACCCTCCGCAGACCGCCAGAGGAGACATGTGGTAGTCTACACCCTCCCCAGACCATCAGAGGAGACATGTGGTAGTCTACACCCTCCCCAGACCATCAGAGGAGACATGTGGTAGTCTACACCCTCCTCAGACTAACAGAGGAGACATGTGGTAGTCTACACCCTCCCCAGACCAACAGAGGAGACATGTGGTAGTCTACACCCTCCCCAGACCAACAGAGGAGACATGTGGTAGTCTACACCCTCCCCAGACCAACAGAGGAGACATGTGGTAGTCTACACCCTCCGCAGACCATCAGAGGAGGCATGTGGTAGTCTACACCCTCCGCAGACCGCCAGAGGACACATGTGGTAGTCCACACCCTCCCCAGACCAACAGAGGAGGCATGTGGTAGTCTACACCCTCCCCAGACCAACAGATAGTGCAACGACCAGGACCATGAGCACACAGGGAATTGGCACAACAACTAAATTGGGGGGAAATGGGAGAACAAGGCAAAATAAAAAATAATGACAACATCGCCATATGCAACATTATTTTAAGATGACTACTTCAAACGACAGAGCTGTTCATTAGTCCCGGCTCCGCCCCCTGATGCATCCTACTTCCTGTCTACTCATTATTCTAGATCTACGGGACGGAGTCACTCCGCACATCTGGACAGACTCATGTGGGTCATGTGTTCAAGATGTGCCCTCGAGTCGCTAGTGTTGAACTGTGATGCTAGCTGTGATGCTAGTGAACTGTGATGCTAGCTGTGATGCTAGTAGTGAACTGTGATGCTAGCTGTGATGCTAGTAGTGAACTGTGATGCTAGCTGTGATGCTAGTAGTGAACTGTGATGCTAGTGGTGAACTGTGATGCTAGCTGTGATGCTAGTAGTGAACTGTGATGCTAGTGGTGAACTGTGATGCTAGCTGTGATGCTAGTAGTGAACTGTGATGCTAGTGGTAAACTGTGATGCTAGCTGTGATGCTAGCTGTGATGCTAGTAGTGAACTGTGATGCTAGCTGTGATGCTAGTGGTGAACTGTGATGCTAGCTGTGATGCTAGTGGTGAACTGTGATGCTAGCTGTGATGCTAGTGGTGAACTGTGATGCTAGCTGTGATGCTAGTAGTGAACTGTGATGCTAGCTGTGATGCTAGTGGTGAACTGTGATGCTAGCTGTGATGCTAGTGGTGAACTGTGATGCTAGCTGTGATGCTAGTGGTGAACTGTGATGCTAGCTGTGATGCTAGTGGTGAACTGTGATGCTAGCTGTGATGCTAGTGGTGAACTGTGATGCTAGCTGTGATGCTAGTGGTGAACTGTGATGCTAGTGGTGAACTGTGATGCTAACTGTAATGCTAGTAGTGAACTGTGATGCTAGCTGTTATGCTAGTGGTGAACTGTGATTAGGGATGGGTACCGAATTCGGTACTTTTAAAAAGGTACTTACCGAAACACGTCGGTACTACCGAGTATCGATTCACGTGAGAATCGATGCCCACGCTACACCTAAAGCTGCCACTGCCCACGCTACATCTAAAGCTGCCCACGCTACACCTAAAGCTGCCACTGCCCACGCTACACCTAAAGCTGCCACTGCCCACGCTACACCTAAAGCTGCCCACGCTACATCTAAAGCTGCCCACGCTACATCTAAAGCTGCCACTGCCCACGCTACATCTAAAGCTGCCCACGCTACACCTAAAGCTGCCCATGCTACATCTAAAGCTGCCCACGCTACACCTAAAGCTGCCCACGCTACATCTAAAGCTGCCCACGCTACATCTAAAGCTGCCACTGCCCACGCTACATCTAAAGCTGCCCACGCTACATCTAAAGCTGCCACTGCCCACGCTACATCTAAAGCTGCCACTGCCCACGCTACATCTAAAGCTGCCCACGCTACATCTAAAGCTGCCACTGCCCACGCTACATCTAAAGGATGTACACTTTTAACAAGCGAATGGCATGTTCTCTCTTTTTTTTTTTTTTACAATTAAAATATTTATCGAATACAGAATATTCGTTTGAATATTCCACGCTACTGCATGGCGGCACACAAACTGCGTGTGCGTGTGCCTGTGTGTGTGTGCTACTGGAGTCATGCTAGGACAGCCTGGCTGGCCTGGTACACAAGTGTGTGTGTGTGTGTGTGTGTGTGTGTGTACTGGAGTCATGCTAGGACAGCCTGGCCAGTACAGAACCAGAACCTGCTGGCCGCTCCACACTGGCTCTCCATCACCGGTCGGTACATCATCCTTCCTCCAGATGTGCCACGTGTGGAGCGGGGAGCTCAGCAGATGCTCTGCAGGGCAGGAGCCAGGCCAGGCTCAGGAGCCAACACACAACGTGGGGACAATATCCACCCTGCCCTGGGTCAGGAGCACGTACGTGGCTGCTGTTTTACGAGAGAGATAGTGGAGGGGGAGAGGGGGGGGGGGGGGGTGGAGGGAGAGCGAGGGGGCGTGGGGGGGGGATGATTGCAGGGCAGGGTCTGCAAATGAAGAATTCTTTGATGCGCGAGCGTTGCGAGGTCAGATGTGGACGTTTGGAAACCTGCAATAAAAGGTTGATTTATGGATGAAATAGCTATACGTTTTTTAGTGGAATGTTCGCCTTTTGGACAAATATTAAAGTGATTACTCTCCGTCTGACTGTACGTTACACATAATGTAAAGGTGCTGGGCTGAAGCAGTCCCTGTGGACTAGGGTGACGTCTGCTCTGCCCACTCCAGGACTAGGGTGACGTCTGCTCTGCCCACTCCAGGACTAGGGTGACGTCTGCTCTGCCCACTCCAGGACTAGGGTGACGTCTGCTCTGCCCACTCCAGGACTAGGGTGACGTCTGCTCTGCCCACTCCAGGACTAGGGTGACGTCTGCTCTGCCCACTCCAGGAGGGCACTCCATTCTTGTTTTTTTTTTGTTTTTTTAGAATGATGTGGCTCTTTGTTTAAATGTTTAGATAACAATAAAGTGTTTCTTTTAGATTAAACATTTTAGTTTTTTCTATTCTATTAAAAGTGAGAAGCTCCATCTTAACCCTTTCACTACCACACTACAGAAGGTTAACCTTTCACTGCCACACTACAGAAGGTTAACCCTGTCACTACCACACTACAGAAGGTTAACCTTTCACTACCACACTACAGAAGGTTAACCTTTCACTGCCACACTACAGAAGGTTAACCCTGTCACTACCACACTACAGAAGGTTAACCACTACCACACTACAGAAGGTTAACCTTCTGTAGTGTGGTAGTGAAAGGTCACCAACTTTTTTGTCCACCAAAAAAGCGCCAAAAGATCGAAAAGAAACTAGCAGAGCCAGAACTGTTCAACTCCCCTGGAGCCACAGCCAGCAGAGAAGCCGGTTTACTTTCGCTTTTAAACCAGCTGGAGCCTGAGAACTGGAGTGTGAGGGGATGTAACACTAAAGATGGCGGCAACGACAAAGAATTGCTGCAAAATAAACATACATCTGTTGTTTAAATTTTTATTTTTTATTTTTTGTGGCACTGCAGATATACCCTACTCCAATGATCCGCACGGACGTTAGACATTGTTGCACTTGCTACCCAGTCTGTTAGCTAGTAGCAGATGCTCTGGCTAGTAGTAAAGTTTATGTTGTGATTTTCGATGCAAAATAAATATTCAACATTCTCTTTTGAGCCTCAGACTCTTATCCTTTGGCACTTGGAACTTGCAGGTCTGCAGCCATTATTGCTGGATTATGAATAGCACCAACTATAGCCAAGGTCCTGGAGAAAGGACAGGCGATCATCTGATTTGATGTAACGTTAAAGCGGATGTTGTTCCAACTAGCTAGCTTTTCAGCTAATGCTATCATAACACCAGCAAGCAAAACACATCCGAGCTCCCAGTCACACGCTCTGTCGGGGACAATGGAATTTAAGAAAGTGTATCTGCTGTTAAAATGACAAACAGCATCACACTTTAAAACACTTTAAAAAACATAATCCTCACTCTTCACAAGAGATAAATGACGTCATGGGATCTGAGGCTAGACTTTCGGCGTACTCGCCGATACCGATACCAGCATTTTAAGCAGTATCGGAGGCATTTCCGATACTGGTATCGGTATCGGAACAACTCTACTTTAGGATAAGAGTCTGAGGCGGAGTCTCAAAAGAGAATGTTTAATATGTATTGTGCATTAAAAATCACAACAGAGCCTCTGCTACGCCTACTAGCTAACTGAACCGGAGCAGACTGGGTAGCAAGTGCAACAACGTATAACGTCCGTGCGGAGCCAATGTCCCAACAACCTTTCCGTGGGTGAACTGTCAAGTTGTCAATTAATGATACTAATACTAATCTATACAATCACCTGTCGTTGAATAAATACCATTACTTTGTAGTCATTACTAAAAAACAGTATATATAAAACAGTAGCTGTAAAAAAAAATATATATATTTTTTTTATAATTAATATAATATAATTATTATAATTTTTTTTTAATGTATGCACTGGTATCAGATCAGTATCGGCCAATACCCAAAGCTTAGGTATCGGAATCGGATCGGGAAGAAAAAAATGGTACCGGACTACATTGGACTCAGCACTTCTGGTAAATCATAGAAATACTATAGTCGGTAACCTATTCTGTTCCGTGTTATAGTCGGCGCCGGGCCCGAGCACTCCGAGGCTCGATGACTTTACCGGTAATGGCGACCGCTATTGGAGAACTATGAAGAAGACAAAACTATCGCATTATGGATAATAAGGTGCGTTGTCACCAGACTATGTTGGATTCTAGTATTTTCAGACGGGCTGTTTGGATGTAACGATACCTGGTAATTATCTGGATCGTTACCCTGGCGCTGCTGGCGGGCCACCTAACGTTATATTTATTGATCCTGTTCTGATCCAAGACACTTGGAGCAAGAGTAGAGTACCTGCTGACAAAGGTCACTTCTATTTTACGTCTATTTTACCGAACCCCATCATAAAACATGCTTTTGTAACGATCCCAGCGTCAGAAAACGACCCCGCGCCTCCTTGATGGCTTTCCGAATAGAAACATCTATATGGCGTGTTTACCTTTGACCTGGAAATAATATAGCTTTCAGGCGGGACGATTTTTAGCATGGGATAGAGCATGGGATAGAAATAACGTTTTTTTCCCCATGATAGAGTATAAATAGTGCCCGTCGAATGAGCCATACCATTGTCTCCATAGCTATAATATAGAATACACAATGGTCTGCAAACATCGTGAAAACTGAAAATGGTCCAAATCTGGCTACAGGGGGTAAAGATGGAAAAACAGCGTGGCAGTAGGGCTGGGCGATATAGCGATAACGATAAATATCGCGATATATTTTAATAATCGATATCGAATATCGAAATTTAAAAAAAATCGAAAAATCGTTTTTTTTTTTTTTTTTTTCTGCAACAGGGCAGTTTTAAAACCAGAGACAGTGGACAGACTTGTCTTTCTTGCCTGCAACTTAAAGTAATGGCTTTGCTTGTCCAAATGACAATACTGACCAAATTCAGATTTCTTTTTCTCTTGTCCATTTATTTTGTTTGCTTTCTAATTTAAAATACATTTTGAAACCGTCTGTACACAGTAGGCTATGTGTGCTAGCAGAACTAGTCTCCAGTCACGAGTCACGGTGCACATGTGCGGTGGTTTGTCCACCAAAAAAGCGCCAAAAGATCGAAAATAAACTAGCAGAGCCAGAACTGTTCAACTCCTCTGGAGCCACAGCCAGCAGAGAAGCCGGTTTACTTTAGCTTTTAAACCAGCTGCAGCCTGAGAACTGGAGTGTGAGGGGATGTAACACTAAAGATGGCGGCAATGACAAAGAATTGCTGCAAAATAAACATGCATCTGTTGTTAAAAAAAAAATAAAAAAAAAATTAAAATGTTTTATACTTATAACAATTCGATAATTATCGATATCGAGAAATAAAATAAAATTATCATATCGTTATCGCGATATGATTTTTTTCCATATCGCCCAGCCCTACGTGGCAGTCAAAGAGTTAACACATTGAGTGCCGTTCACGAGAATTCTCGTTTTCTGAGCACCAACCGCTCAGTGGCATAAATGAAGATTCTCGTTTCTGGGTTGTTTTTCCTTTTTTTAATACCCTATTCAATATCAGGGAGCTGTGTGTTGCCTGAAAAATGCATACTACAGTAGGTGCAGTATCGGCCGCATCCTACCAGGCGGCGGTATCGAGCACCATTTCTAACATTGTATCCTGGGCTGTGGGATGAGCCCAGGCCTCGGATTTAATTTTCTTTATTCTCGGGGCGAGACGCACGGGTCTGCCGGTTACATCGATGTATGTCGGGACATTGACATTGGATCCATCATATGGCGATCAAGAAATTGGAATATTCTTTTTGGATTACTCCCGGCCACAGGTAAGGGGGCGATTTGACGTCAATTCTAGCTTGATCCTGCAATGCTTTCATAGCAATCGGGCTGATAACCGTTTTTTAGTGTTCAATGCGAATGCCGTTACCGGCGATGGAATAATCAGAAACGGCCGCCCCCCCTTTCATGCGTTCATGATGGAACATAATACATAATATATTCTAGATTTGAATCCGGAACAATAGCGGGTTCGGGCAAGAAACGCTAGAAACGTTATCAACCAGGAAATGAAGTTGATCTAGTGTGAGCCGTAGGCCTGCCGCGATAAGCAATAAATCGATTAATTGCTGCGATAATTAAAATGAATGCAATGATTTTGACGGGCGCGATTAATTGCTATTTGCGCGTTTGTTTTAATGAGGCGGAACCAGTGCCCCTCAGTCACTGTCCGTGTTGGGAGGCGGGCCGCTGACGTTACTAGAGTACAGCACGGGAGCTCCGTGGGGCAACGCCACATAGACATTTCTCAATAGTGTTGCTCCTTTTAACCAAGTAGCATTATTTGTAGTGTAACGTTAGCTATTTTTAGACCCAAGTAGTTACTCGCTATTGCCCGGAGAAACTGGACTGCTAAATAAAGATTAAAGATCTAGCGTTCGTTGATGCTCATTCAATGCTAACAACATTAGCTACAAACGAAATACAACGTATAGCATAGCTACAAGTACAACACAGAATAACGTTAATACAATTACATGCATCATTGTTTACAATTAACGGGTGGGGCTAGTCAAAGGACTGGACACGGGGACAAGTTAAACATGAATTAATTTATTATAACACTCCGGTAGTTTCGAGTCGTGCTGCAGTGCTTACGCACCACAGCTATTATATTATATACTGCTTTGACGCTTCCTCCTCATCGTTGATTGCCTGTAGTAGCTGCATCTAACGTTAGTAGCTAACGTTAAAACTAACCTAAAGTTAGTTGTTCACCAACAATTTGTTTTATCATTAGCTCAAAAACATCATATCATTAGCCCAAGTTGTCGGCTCATAGTTTCTGCTTAGGATAACCACAACAATACTTCCGGTCCGGTCGGTGGGCTTCAAAATAAAAGTCTAAACACCGGAAAAGACGGAGCGGTGGGCTTCAAAATAAAAGTTTGGGGAAATAAATTTCAAAAAAAAAAATATCTAACCGGTCGCAATAATATCGCTTATCGCGATATTTTCGGGGGCAATTAATCGCCCAGCAAAATGTGTTATCGTGGCAGGCCTAGTGAGCCGTGCCCGGTTCCCAGCAGCGTGGTCACGTTACGTCACTTTGTTGTTTCCTGTTGGCGGTGGGGGGGGGGGGGGGGGGGGGGGGGCTCCCAGAGAGTGAGTAGTTCCTCTCAGGAGTGGGGGGAGGGCTCCCTGAGAGTGAGTAGTTCCTCTCAGGGGGGGGGGGGCTCCCTGAGAGTGAGTAGTTCCTCTCAGGAGGAGGGGGGCTCCCTCTCTCAGGAGGGGGGGGGGGGGCACGTTTAGAGAGAACAGAGAATGCCACTCAGACAATATCTCACTAAAACTAAAACCCAAACAAACCACAAGGACTCGAGGCCAACGGATCCATGACACGACCAGACACACACACAGTGTGAGAGAGACACACACAGTGTGAGAGAGACACACACAGTGTGAGAGAGAGACACACACACAGTGTGAGAGAGACACACAGTGTGAGAGAGACACACAGTGTGAGAGAGACACACACAGTGTGAGAGAGAGACACACACACACAACACACACAGTGTGAGAGAGAGACACACACAGTGTGAGAGAGAGACACACACACAGTGTGAGAGAGACACACACACAGTGTGAGAGAGAGACACACACACACACACACACACAGTGTGAGAGAGAGACACACACACAGTGTGAGAGAGAGACACACACACAGTGTGAGAGAGAGACACACAGTGAGAGAGAGACACACACACACAGTGTGAGAGAGAGACACACACACTGTGAGAGACACACACACACACAGTGTGAGAGAGTGTGTGAGAGAGAGACACACACAGTGTGAGAGAGAGACACACACAATGTGAGAGAGACACACACAGTGTGAGAGACACACACACAGTGTGAGAGAGAGTGTGTGAGAGAGAGACACACACAGTGTGAGAGAGAGACACACACAGTGTGAGAGAGAGACACACACAGTGTGAGAGAGAGACACACACAGTGTGAGAGAGAGACACACACAGTGTGTGAGAGAGACACACACACAGTGTGAGAGAGACACACACACAGTGTGAGAGAGACACACACAGTGTGAGAGAGAGACACACACACAGTGTGAGAGAGAGACACACACACACAGTGTGAGAGAGACACACACAGTGTGAGAGAGAGACACACAGTGTGAGAGAGAGACACACACAGTGTGAGAGAGACACACACACACACACAGTGTGAGAGAGACACACACAGTGTGAGAGAGAGACACACACAGTGTGAGAGAGAGACACACACACACAGTGTGAGAGACACACACACACACAGTGTGAGAGAGAGACACACACACGCAGTGTGAGAGACAGACACACACACAGTGTGAGAGAGAAACACACACACACACAGTGTGAGAGAGACACACACACAGTGTGAGAGAGACACACACACAGTGTGAGAGAGACACACACACAGTGTGAGAGAGACACACACACACACACAGTGTGAGAGAGAGACACACACACACAGTGTGAGAGAGAGACACACACACACACACACACACAGTGTGAGAGAGAGACACACACACACAGTGTGAGAGAGACACACACACTCAGACACAGTGTGAGAGAGAGACACACACACTCACCCCCCTCTTTTACAAGATCATGTGATGTCGCACGGCCCTCCCTCACCATATAATGATGCACTGGGTCCAGTTTCTGGTTACCCTTGTGTACACACACACACACACACACACACACACACACCCCTCCGTCGTGCCTGCATTACAGCCACCCCCCTCACCCCCCCGCCCATCCAGTCAGTGACTCTCATGACCAGCCCAGCCCCGAGGCTGTCTCCCTCCACCCCTCCGTCCGTCCGTCGCTCCACTCGCCCAACCCGTCTGTGTCCCCAGATACCAGGACAATAGGGCGGTTGTGTGTTTGCCCAAGGTGTGGGAGTGTGGCTCCCAGCCTCCTGACAATGCTTAGACAGAGGGGGAGACAGAGAGAGGACAGAGGGAGAGGGGGGGGGGGCAAGCTCACTGACGGATTCCAGGGGAAGAATTCTCCTTCTGGGCCCCTCGACCCCCTGATCCCCCCCCCCCCCCCCCCACCCCACCCAAAACCAACCCACCAATCAACCCTGACCGTGCCACAACCCCCCCCCCCTCCCGCTAATAAACACCCTATCTATCTCCCCGACTCCAGACAGGGACCCGTGTGAGCCCCCCCCCCCACACACACACAAGACTGGTTTCTCCTGCTCATGAGGGCTTCTGCACATTTCTTAGAAGTGGGGGTGAAAGAAACCGGTCTCCCGGGCCCCAGATGATACCCACCGAGAGGGATACGAAGTGCGATCCTTCACCTAGTGAGATCCTTTGCTCTCTCTCCTAATCATTCAGGGAATCAATAAAGCACAGAGGAGGAGGAGGAGGAGGAGAGGGGGGGGGGGGGGGGGGGGGGGCGATCTCACGTTAGCGTCTGGAGAGAATTCAGGACACAACGGCCCCTTCTCTCTCTCTCTCTCAGAGGAGAGACCCACACTTCCAGCTGCCCTGGTGTGCCCCGTCGTACGTAACCAGCGGGCTAATCCAGTTAGCTTAACCGCTGCAGCTGGGCCCTGACTAATGTCAGGAATGGGTGAACAGAACAAGACATCGCCTCGTCCTTCTGTAATTCCCCCCCCCTTTTAATGTGCGGCCTCACAATGCAGCGCCCTCCACACACACACACACACACACACAGTGTGGCGCATTCTTCCTGCCGGCCGCTTTGAGCCTACATACATGATGTGGAATCTTCCAATACACCCCGATGGAAAGCAATAAACTGGGCATGCGAGTGGGGGACCTTCACGGGGGAGTGGGGGACCTTCACGGGGGAGTGGGGGACCTTCACGGGGGAGTGGGGGACCTTCCCGGGTGGGGGAGTGGGGGACCTTCACGGGGACGTAGGGAGCGCCAGTGGCCCAGGGGACGAAAAGAAAAAAGAAGCCAGAGGAAAAAGAAAGGAAAAGGAATTGAAGTTGAAGCCAATATATCTATCCTGAAATTCAATTACATCAATATTGGAATCAAATAAGAGCCAATAAAGAAGCGCTGGCTCATTTCTCTCTCGCTCCCTCTGGCTCTCTCCACATAAAGCTGCCTTCAGATCAGATGATAAGACGTTGCTCTTTGCTCGCTGCTAGGTCGGGGTCCGTTGATCGTCCTCCTCATGGAGATTGTCTATTCTACGGAGCGTGAGCGACAATAACAGACCGCGGTTTGCTTTCACGTGGCGTTACACTCGAACACAAAGAGATGATATATTTTAACACCATCTCCACACACGTGACGTGATCCACTCGAGGTTGGAAGTTGCTTTTGCTTACATCACATAAATACAAGCTGTTACTCTCACCACTTCGTACTTGGTCAACGGCAACAGGGGTCAAAGTTGAAATAATGTGAACTATGAGCACCGTGTTCTACAGTGCGCCACGCCATGAGGGAGCACACCCCCCCCCCCCCCCCCATTTAGGAAACAATGGCAGTGGAAATCGGTTTCGCCAATGCTCGGCAACGGTAACCTCTCAATCCACTGCCCAGGGTCGTTGTTGCTAGGGAGTAACCAACACCAAGCCCCTAATCCTCTCCCACCGCTCTCCTGACCAATTAGAGACGTGCACACGAGTCGCTCAGTGGATCCCTTTAAGTCATTGTGATTAGTGACTGCGTGCGTGCGGGCTGCGGAGAGAAACTAAATGTGGTGGCGGCGCAATCCTGCTCACTTATAAATTAAGAGTCAAATAGCGACCCGGTCTTAATTCCCCCCGACAGCTTGGGAGCAAGGCGAGCATATGAGGTGGGATGGTCCATTTTTACGGGGAGGGCGGGAGGGGGGTCAGTTAGGTTTATTATTTATATAGGAGGACTGAAGGGCTTGGTAGGGGTGGATTTACAATCCCCTCTTTTATGAGGGCATTCAGGGAGTGTTGTGGAAATGTTGCTTACTCTGCACAAACCACAACAACCACCTTGCATTTCAATGTACAGAATTATGCAAATGTATAACTACTACTAGGCTGATTTGTCCTGTATGTAAAGTGTTATTGTATTAACCACATGCTTGGGGGGTAAACCTCAATCTTTATAAGCCTACTTTGAGTGAATACGCAATGATCCAACAAGACGGATGTATGGTTTCAGTCCAACACAATTATACTATGTAGGCTTAATCACAAGACATGCCTCAAAGACACAACACTTAGTGCCTGTTAATCCACAGATATATGTAAACAGGGCCAGGTGATGTGGTTGACAGTCTATTGCTGACATCTATTTGGACTCATTGAAGAAGCCTATTCATGTTTTGAATAGAGCCTCCTGCATGTGGGCCAGGCAGGCTGTCAGGCTCCGCTCCGGGCCACATGATTTACTCCTCTCCCCTTGTCCAGCCCTGCAAGTGACACACCATCTATGGATTTTGGGGAGTCATTCTAGCACAATGCCTCTAATTTAGCTCCCCAAAGGGAGGTGGGAGAAATGCGCCCAGAGGTCACCCGGCCGGGACTGCGAACCAGCGAAATTACATGTGAGGCAGGGAGGCAGGGGGAGGCGGGCGGGGGGGGGGGGGGGGTTGGGTATGGGGTGCGGTTCCCCAAAGACTTGCGAAAGGGTCGAGCCCTTGCCACTGTGTGACCTCTAGCAAGCTAGCAATCAAGTGAGCTACGAAGACAACAAAAGCATTTATTGAGCACACACAGTGAGCCCAGTTTAGAAAAGCTAGCTAATATTACACACGCATGGGCTGCTGTGTGTAGAGAGAGAGAGAGAGACACCGACCCGTCAACTTCATGCAACCATGCCTTTGTTGTGGCAATAAAATACACCCAAACTTTTATGCGAGGATACTCACTTGGACATTCTCTGGATGATCCAGGAGTTACTAGCAGGTGTCACATTATTTGGCCGGCTAACGTTAATAATAATAATGCTTCTAGTTCTGACAGGTGAACAAGGAGGGGGGGGGGGGGGGGGGGTCGCTTTTAATTAACCCGTTCACCGCCGCACTACCAAAACGGTTAACCCTTTCACCGCGACGACAATACACAGAAGGTTAACCCTTTCACTGCCTCACACACGACAGCCGGTTAACCCTTTCACCGTGACAACACACAGAAGGTTAACCCTTTCACTGCCACACACACACAGCAGCCCGGTTAACCCTTTCACTGCGACAACAATACACAGAAGGTTAACCCTTTCACTGACACACACGACAGCCCGGTTAACCCTTTCACACTGCCACACGACAGAAGGTTAAGGGTACCCCGTCGGTTGTGTGATAGTAAAGAGGTTAACCTTCTGTCGTGTGGCAGTGAAAGGGTGATTCAGTAAACCCAGTTAGCCGAGGTTAACCTGACTTAAAGAGGGGGCTTTCCTGTGCCGTCACCACCGGGCTAACACCCTGAAACCCGGATAAGCAGCAGCAGCATAGCAGTTAGCCACCCCCAGCAGCTATAGCTAGCTAGCTCTGGCTAAGTTGTTAGCTCAAGGCTAGTAGCTGGAGGAGCTAACGTCAGAGCTAATTAGCCTAGTAGTGGAACGGGATTGTGTTGTTGTGGCTTAGTAGGCAAGGCAAGGCAGTACAGTAACCCCCCATTTCTGCTTCTTTCGATGTTATTCTGTTGAAATAAGATAACCAGCAGCTAGCTAGTCGTTAGCTCAAGGCTAGCTGGAGCTAACGTCAGCTAATTAGCCTGCTAGTGGAAAGGGATTGTGTCGGTGGCTTAGCAGTAACCCCCCGTTCCTGTGTTCGATATGATTCTGTTGAAAGTATAATAATAACCAACGCTTTTCGAAGTGAAAACAGAACACGAACAGAACACAGACATGTGACGGGAGTTGTCCGGAGTGTTGTTGTGTTGTCGTTACCTGCTTGGCCGGCTCGTTGCTCCCGTGTTCCCCAGACAGGTGGTGTCTCAGCAACAAGGCCCGCTTGTAGGTGCTGCTCCCCCCGCGGGCCAGCTCGTCCCCCCCGGTGCTGCTGCTGCTCCCGGTCCTCCCGGTCCCGTGGTGGCGGTGGTGGTGACACCAGGAGCACGACATCACTCCCGTGTCCCGGCAGAACCGGAGCCACGGGAACTCCCGCAGCCAGGCGGTGTGGAACAGAGAGTGTTGTTTCTTCTGGAGCAGCAGGGTCTGCTGCGGTCTCATCATCATCTCCACCCGGTCCCGGGGTCTCCTCCGCTGGGAGCCCGGTGCCGCCGCTGCTGCCTCCTCCCCGGTGCTCCGGTCCTCCTCCTCCTCCCCGCCGGACCCCGAGCCCCCCTCCTCCCGGGACCCCCCTCCGTCCATCTCCCCTTCTTCTTCTTCCACCGGACAACCCTCGCCGTTCCCGGTAATAGCCGCCGCCGCCGTCCAGTTAGCGTTAGTACCCCCTCCTTCCGGGTCCTCGTCCTCCTCCGGCTCCGTGCTGCTGTCCTCCTCCGCCGCGGGGCTGACGGACCCCGGGCCCCCGCCCTGCGCCGCCCGCCGCCCCGGTCCTTCTTTAGTAGTAGCCCCCGGATCCCCCCGGTCCTCCTCCTCCTCACGGTCCACCGTCAGCGGCCCGTTCCCGTTCAGATGTCGGTCCTGCTGACAGGAGGAGGAGGCCCGGGCCTCCCAGCCGCTGTTCCCCCCGGTCCCCCCGGTCCCGACACCGACCCCGCTGGAGGAGCCCGTCGTCACGGAGGCTAATCCACCGCCGCCTCCTCGGAAAGCCAGCGACCTGCGGTTTCGCTCCCCGGACATTTTCCTCCTTAAATATATTTACAATCGACTCACTTTTTCTCCACCAGTATTTTTTAAAACGTCTGATTTCGAGATCTTGTTGTACACCGACCGTGTTCCGTGTCTAGATCGGTGTCTCTCCGGTGCTCCGGTCTGCGGCCTCCTCCTCCTCCCCGGTGACAGTATGTCGGTTATGCGGAAATAAATAAAGCGGGTTCTGAACTCTGCATGGTGTCTGATCGCAGTGCTGGGCTCCAGGTTCCAGGGTTCCGTCTCCGCGCTGCTGCAGGCCCTGCAGAGGTCGAATGGCAACGACTTTCCTCCCCACAATGCACCTCGACCGAGAGAGGGGGGCGGGGGGGGGGGTCTGAGGCACGGGGGGGGGGGGGGTCTGAGGGGTGGTGGGGCGGGGGGGTCGTTAGAGGAAGATGGGGGGTGCTGCTGCTGCACCCATTGTGTTGTGGGCTGCTGCACCCATTTCCCGGTGGCAGCTTTTCATCTTTGGCTTCTTCTTTAGCTTGTTCTCCTCTCGACCCCATTAATCCCCCTCAGTGCTGCTGCCTTGCTCTGCTGCTGCTGCCAAGCGGGGTGGTTATTACACTGTACTAGTCCCTGGGCGGTCGGTGGTTCGAACCCCACGGTGCGCCGCCTACCTATTACCTTGCACTTCTTCCACGGGCGGTGACAGCAGGCTGCAGGCAGCCGACAACAAGTGGTCAGAGCCCGGCATAGCAAGGTGTGTGATGACGGGAGGTGGAGTGATTCAAGTTTCTTCAAGTTTCTTTATTAGTTGTTGTTGTCATACAGAACAAGTACAGAATACTTTTATTATATAAAATGCTTCTCTTTCTGTTTTGCTCCAGAGATTGTGCTAGATAAAAATAGATGAGTATAAAAATAAGTATAGTAAGTATAACGTAGAAGTCAAGTATGTAGACAAAAGTGTTCAATATATATACATATATACAATGTACAATGCAGAGTAGAAAAGTAGCTGAGTTACAATACAATATACTATATACTATACAGTACAATGCAGAAATGGGATGAGGTACAATTTACAGTAAGGTGTAATGAGGTATGGATTGTAGTGGAAATTCTTTACCAATAAATATAAAGTGTGTTTAGGTGTCTAAAGTGTCTAAAGTGGGTAAAGTGAGTTGTTTGTTTAAAGTGAGTGTGTGCGTGTGGATGTGTGTGCTGTGAGTGTATTTGATGGTTGTTAACATAGTATTTGCATTACTATTTATTTTTATCGGAACAATTATTAAAACACAGTTACTCAACATATTTAGAGACGGGTTCTAGAATGTTGCCGATACAATGCGACCGAACAACTTTTTTTTATTATATATATTTCATATATATTTATTTATTTATATATACAAATACAAAATTCCAAGCTACTATTGTGTGACAGTAAATAGCATGATTTGACACGTTTTCGAGAACTATTAGCATTTAACGGTTTAGCTCATGGATTACAGTATGAATGTTTTAATTGATACGATTGGTAAATTAGAGCGGGTAGACAAATACAATTAAAGTACGGTATGTGTATTTTGAAATTATTATTATTATTATTAGTATTAATAATTATTATTTTCATTATTTTTGGGGGAGGGTAGGCCTATCTACTCTGTTAACAGTAACACATACATTATATATAGGCTACGGTCAAGTAGGCTATTATAATTAAAATACCTAAAGGCAAGGTGCTTCCTTGTCACCAACAATAGATCCAGCAGGTGGCAGCCTCTCATGTGAGCCACTCTCTCTCTCTCTCTCTCTCTCTCTCTCTCTCTCTCTCTCTCTCTCTCTCTCTCTCTCTCTCTCTCTCTCTCTCTCTCTCTCTCTCTCTCTCTCTCTCTCTCTCTCTCTCTCTCTCTCCCCCCCTCTCTCTCTCTCTTCGTGTTTGGGTGTCCAGTTTCAATGCTGTCCAATTAAGGGCTTTGCGCGCAGCGTGTGAACAGGGGTGGGATTTGACTCTGCTTTTGATAATAATAGGAGGGATGTGTATAGACACCCCTACTGTCGTGTCGGAATCCACCAGGGGGGCGATAAGGCATGCCTTGTATAATTAGTGTGTCTGTGTTTATATAGCTCAGATGTAATGCTACTGGCTATCGTCTGGGGTTTGTCAATTCAGAGGAACAGACCAGAGAGAATGGTTATAAACAGCGGGGGTGGATACAGTAGGTGCGGCGGGGTATCAAGGGGGGAAAGAGGTATGATACCCATTTTAAGAATGTTCTTCCTCTGCCCGGGACAGTCCAGTGAACATGCACCCCTCGTAAAGCTAGATATAGAACCTTCCAGTCGGTGATGATATCACTGGGATGTCAAATTTGGGGACACTCCATCGACAATGAATGGGGCTCTGAATATTAACCCAAATTAGGTTCATATTCTAGCATTGCTAGGTAGTGACATCATCACCATCTCTAGCTTTGGGGCCGAGTGGTGTGTTTTCATGTGCTGTCCTGAAGAACTGTCCTGGACCCACAGGAAGAACTGTCCTGGACCAGAACTGTCCTGGACTACAGGAAGAACTGTCCTGGACCCACAGGAAGAAATGTCCTGGACCCACAGGAAGAACTGTCCTGGACTACAGGAAGAACTGTCCTGGACCAGAACTGTCCTGGACCCACAGGAAGAACTGTCCTGGACCCACAGGAAGAACTGTCCTGGACTACAGGAAGAAATGTCCTGGACCCACAGGAAGAACTGTCCTGGACTACAGGAAGAACTGTCCTGGACCAGAACTGTCCTGGACCCACAGGAAGAACTGTCCTGGACTACAGGAAGAACTGTCCTGGACCCACAGGAAGAACTGTCCTGGACTACAGGAAGAACTGTCCTGGACTACAGGAAGAACTGTCCTGGACCCACAGGAAGAACTGTCCTGGACTACAGGAAGAACTGTCCTGAACTACAGGAAGAACTGTCCTGGACCCACAGGAAGAACTGTCCTGGACTACAGGAAGAACTGTCCTGAACTACAGGAAGAACTGTCCTGGACTACAGGAAGAACTGTCCTGGACCCACAGGAAGAACTGTCCTGGACTACAGGAAGAACTGTCCTGAACTACAGGAAGAACTGTCCTGGACTACAGGAAGAACTGTCCTGGACCCACAGGAAGAACTGTCCTGAACTACAGGAAGAACTGTCCTGGACTACAGGAAGAACTGTCCTGGACTACAGGAAGAACTGTCCTGGACGCACAGGAAGAACTGTCCTGGACTACAGGAAGAACTGTCCTGGACCCACAGGAAGAACTGTCCTGAACTACAGGAAGAACTGTCCTGGACTACAGGAAGAACTGTCCTGGACCCACAGGAAGAACTGCCCTGGACCCACAGGAAGAACTGTCCTGGACTACAGGAAGAACTGTCCTGGACTACAGGAAGAACTGTCCTGGACCCACAGGAAGAACTGTCCTGAACTACAGGAAGAACTGTCCTGGACTACAGGAAGAACTGTCCTGGACTACAGGAAGAACTGTCCTGGACGCACAGGAAGAACTGTCCTGGACTACAGGAAGAACTGTCCTGGACCCACAGGAAGAACTGTCCTGGACTACAGGAAGAACTGTCCTGGACTACAGGAAGAACTGTCCTGGACGCACAGGAAGAACTGTCCTGGACTACAGGAAGAACTGTCCTGGACGCACAGGAAGAACTGTCCTGGACGCACAGGAAGAACTGTCCTGGACTACAGGAAGAACTGTCCTGGACTACAGGAAGAACTGTCCTGGACCCACAGGAAGAACTGTCCTGAACTACAGGAAGAACTGTCCTGGACTACAGGAAGAACTGTCCTGGACTACAGGAAGAACTGTCCTGGACGCACAGGAAGAACTGTCCTGGACTACAGGAAGAACTGTCCTGGACCCACAGGAAGAACTGTCTTGAACTACAGGAAGAACTGTCCTGGACTACAGGAAGAACTGTCCTGGACCCACAGGAAGAACTGTCCTGGACCCACAGGAAGAACTGTCCTGGACTACAGGAAGAACTGTCCTGAACTACAGGAAGAACTGTCCTGGACCCACAGGAAGAACTGTCCTGGACTACAGGAAGAACTGTCCTGGACCCACAGGAAGAACTGTCCTGGACTACAGGAAGAACTGTCCTGGACTACAGGAAGAACTGTCCTGGACCCACAGGAAGAACTGTCCTGGACCCACAGGAAGAACTGTCCTGGACCCACAGGAAGAACTGTCCTGGACTACAGGAAGAACTGTTCTGGACCCACAGGAAGAACTGTCCTGGACTACAGGAAGAACTGTCCTGGACCCACAGGAAGAACTGTCCTGGACTACAGGAAGAACTGTCCTGGACTACAGGAAGAACTGTCCTGGACCCACAGGAAGAACTGTCCTGGACTACAGGAAGAACTGTCCTGAACTACAGGAAGAACTGTCCTGGACCCACAGGAAGAACTGTCCTGGACTACAGGAAGAACTGTCCTGAACTACAGGAAGAACTGTCCTGGACTACAGGAAGAACTGTCCTGGACCCACAGGAAGAACTGTCCTGGACCCACAGGAAGAACTGTCCTGGACCCACAGGAAGAACTGTCCTGGACCACAGGAAGAACTGTCCTGGACTACAGGAAGAACTGTCCTGGACTACAGGAAGAACTGTCCTGGACGCACAGGAAGAACTGTCCTGGACTACAGGAAGAACTGTCCTGGACCCACAGGAAGAACTGTCCTGAACTACAGGAAGAACTGTCCTGGACTACAGGAAGAACTGTCCTGGACCCACAGGAAGAACTGTCCTGGACTACAGGAAGAACTGTCCTGAACTACAGGAAGAACTGTCCTGGTCTACAGGAAGAACTGTCCTGGACCCACAGGAAGAACTGTCCTGGACCACAGGAAGAACTGTCCTGGACTACAGGAAGAACTGTCCTGGACGCACAGGAAGAACTGTCCTGGACTACAGGAAGAACTGTCCTGGACCCACAGGAAGAACTGTCCTGGACCACAGGAAGAACTGTCCTGGACCCACAGGAAGAACTGTCCTGGACCACAGGAAGAACTGTCCTGGACCCACAGGAAGAACTGTCCTGGACCACAGGAAGAACTGTCCTGGACCCACAGGAAGAACTGTCCTGGACTACAGGAAGAACTGTCCTGGACCAGAGGAAGAACTGTCCTGGACTACAGGAAGAACTGTCCTGGACACACAGGAAGAACTGTCCTGGACTACAGGAAGAACTGTCCTGGACTACAGGAAGAACTGTCCTGGACCAGAGGAAGAACTGTCCTGGACTACAGGAAGAATTGTCCTGGACTACAGGAAGAACTGTCCTGGACTACAGGAAGAACTGTCCTGGACACACAGGAAGAACTGTCCTGGACTACAGGAAGAACTGTCCTGGACTACAGGAAGAACTGCCCTGGACCAGAGGAAGAACTGTCCTGGACTACAGGAAGAACTGTCCTGGACTACAGGAAGAACTGTCCTGGACCCACAGGAAGAACTGTCCTGGACTACAGGAAGAACTGTCCTGGACCCACAGGAAGAACTGTCCTGGACTACAGGAAGAACTGTCCTGGACTACAGGAAGAACTGTCCTGGACCCACAGGAAGAACTGTCCTGGACTACAGGAAGAACTGTCCTGGACCCACAGGAAGAACTGTCCTGGACTACAGGAATAACTGTCCTGGACTACAGGAAGAACTGTCCTGGACTACAGGAAGAACTGTCCTGGACTACAGGAAGAACTGTCCTGGACCAGAGGAAGAACTGTCCTGGACTACAGGAAGAACTGTACAGGAAGATCTGTCCTGGACTACAGGAAGAACTGTCCTGGACCAGAGGAAGAACTGTCCTGGACTACAGGAAGAACTGTCCTGGACTACAGGAAGAACTGTCCTGGACTACAGGAAGAACTGTCCTGGACCAGAGGAAGAACTGTCCTGGACTACAGGAAGAACAGTCCTGGACTACAGGAAGAACTGTCCTGGACTACAGGAAGAACTGTCCTGGACCCACAGGAAGAACTGTCCTGAACTACAGGAAGAACTGTTCTGGACTACAGGAAGAACTGTCCTGGACTACAGGAAGAACTGTCCTGGACCCACAGGAAGAACTGTCCTGGACTACAGGAAGAACTGTCCTGGACCCACAGGAAGAACTGTCCTGGACTATAGGAAGAACTGTCCTGGACTACAGGAAGAACTGTCCTGGACCCACAGGAAGAACTGTCCTGGACTACAGGAAGAACTGTCCTGGACTACAGGAAGAACTGTCCTGGACCCACAGGAAGAACTGTCCTGGACTACAGGAAGAACTGGCCTGGACTACAGGAAGAACTGTCCTGGACTACAGGAAGAACTGTCCTGGGCTACAGGAAGAGCTGTCCTGGACTACAGGAAGAACTGTCCTGGACCCACAGGAAGAACTGTCCTGGACCCACAGGAAGAACTGTCCTGGACTACAGGAAGAACTGTCCTGGACTACAGGAAGAACTGTCCTGGACCCACAGGAAGAACTGTCCTGGACCCACAGGAAGAACTGTCCTGGACTACAGGAAGAACTGTCCTGGACTACAGGAAGAACTGTCCTGGACCCACAGGAAGAACTGTCCTGGACTACAGGAAGAACTGTCCTGAACTACAGGAAGAACTGTCCTGGACTACAGGAAGAACTGTCCTGGACTACAGGAAGAACTGTCCTGGACCCACAGGAAGAACTGTCCTGGACCCACAGGAAGAACTGTCCTGGGCTACAGGAAGAACTGTCCTGGACCCACAGGAAGAACTGTCCTGGACCCACAGGAAGAACTGTCCTGGGCTACAGGAAGAACTGTCCTGGACCCACAGGAAGAACTGTCCTGGACTACAGGAAGAACAACTGTCCTGGACCCACAGGAAGAACTGTCCTGGACTACAGGAAGAACTGTCCTGGACTACAGGAAGAACTGTCCTGGACCCACAGGAAGAACTGTCCTGGACTACAGGAAGAACTGGCCTGGACTACAGGAAGAACTGTCCTGGACTACAGGAATAACTGTCCTGGGCTACAGGAAGAGCTGTCCTGGACTACAGGAAGAACTGTCCTGGACCCACAGGAAGAACTGTCCTGGACCCACAGGAATAACTGTCCTGGACTACAGAAAGAACTGTCCTGGACTACAGGAAGAACTGTCCTGGACTACAGGAAGAACTGTCCTGGACCCACAGGAAGAACTGTCCTGGACCCACAGGAAGAACTGTCCTGGACTACAGGAAGAACTGTCCTGGACTACAGGAAGAACTGTCCTGGACCCACAGGAAGAACTGTCCTGAACTACAGGAAGAACTGTCCTGGACTACAGGAAGAACTGTCCTGGACCCACAGGAAGAACTGTCCTGGACTACAGGAAGAACAACTGTCCTGGACCCACAGGAAGAACTGTCCTGGACCCACAGGAAGGACTGTCCTGGACCCACAGGAAGAACTGTCCTGGACTACAGGAAGAACTGTCCTGGACCCACAGGAAGAACTGTCCTGGACCCACAGGAAGAACTGTCCTGGACTACAGGAAGAACTGTCCTGGACCCACAGGAAGAACTGTCCTGGACCCACAGGAAGAACTGTCCTGGACCCACAGGAAGAACTGTCCTGGACCCACAGGAAGAACTGTCCTGGACTACAGGAAGAACAACTGTCCTGGACCCACAGGAAGAACTGTCCTGGACTACAGGAAGAACTGTCCTGGACTCACAGGAAGAACTGTCCTGGACTACAGGAAGAACTGTCCTGGACTACAGGAAGAACTGTCCTGGACCAGCACTGTCCTGGACTACAGGAAGAACTGTCCTGGATTACAGGAAGAACTGTCCTGGACTACAGGAAGAACTGTCCTGGACTACAGGAAGAACTGTCCTGGACCCACAGGAAGAACTGTCCTGGACCCACAGGAAGAACTGTCCTGGACTACAGGAAGAACTGTCCTGGACTACAGGAAGAACTGTCCTGGACCCACAGGAAGAACTGTCCTGGACTACAGGACGAACTGTCCTGGACTACAGGAAGAACAACTGTCCTGGACCCACAGGAAGAACTGTCCTGGACCCACAGGAAGAACTGTCCTGGACCCACAGGAAGAACTGTCCTGGGCTACAGGAAGAATTGTCCTGGACCCACAGGAAGAACTGTCCTGGACTACAGGAAGAACAACTGTCCTGGACCCACAGGAAGAACTGTCCTGGACTACAGGAAGAACTGTCCTGGACTACAGGAAGAACTGTCCTGGACTACAGGAAGAACAACTGTCCTGGACCCACAGGAAGAACTGTCCTGGACCCACAGGAAGAACTGTCCTGGACCCACAGGAAGAACTGTCCTGGACTACAGGAAGAACTGGCCTGGACTACAGGAAGAACTGTCCTGGACTACAGGAAGAACTGTCCTGGGCTACAGGAAGAGCTGTCCTGGACCCACAGGAAGAACTGTCCTGGACCCACAGGAAGAACTGTCCTGGACTACAGGAAGAACTGTCCTGGACCCACAGGAAGAACTGTCCTGGACCCACAGGAAGAACTGTCCTGGACCCACAGGAAGAACTGTCCTGGACTACAGGAAGAACTGTCCTGGACTACAGGAAGAACTGTCCTGGACTACAGGAAGAACTGTCCTGGACCCACAGGAAGAACTGTCCTGGACTACAGGAAGAACAACTGTCCTGGACCCACAGGAAGAACTGTCCTGGACCCACAGGAAGAACTGTCCTGGACTACAGGAAGAACTGTCCTGGACCCACAGGAAGAACTGTCCTGGACTACAGGAAGAACTGTCCTGGACCCACAGGAAGAACTGTCCTGGACTACAGGAAGAACTGTCCTGGACCCACAGGAAGAACTGTCCTGGACTACAGGAAGAACAACTGTCCTGGACCCACAGGAAGAACTGTCCTGGACTACAGGAAGAACTGTCCTGGACTACAGGAAGAACTGTCCTGGACTACAGGAAGAACTGTCCTGGACCAGAACTGTCCTGGACTACAGGAAGAACTGTCCTGGATTACAGGAAGAACTGTCCTGGATTACTCATGTCACTGGTTGTTGATCCAGACCCACTGGTTCTTAGGGGGGGGGGGGGGGGGGGGGTGCACAACACTTTCTTGCCCAGGAGCCACATACGTTACAAGTTTTTGTTTTATTCGTCACATTATAAGGTACATGTACATCACAGTGAAATGCCTGGGTCTGTATGAGCCTCCTGAGTTTGTACTTCATACAGTAAAAAAGTAAAAATAATAAAGACCAAACACTATACAAATATACAATATACAAAATGCAAGAATTAGATAGAGATGTGGTGCAAATCCTTTAGTAATAAATGGATAAAATGTGGTGTAGTGTTAAAACGCGTTTAAAGTGTCTAAAGTGAATGTTAAAAGTGAGTGTTACTTTAAAGTGAGTGTGCAATGAGTGTAGATGGATGGGTTAGTGTTGCATAGAGTCAAGTGATTGAGCCTGCTGATGGCCTGGGCCCTGGGGGATAGAAGCTCCTTCTGAGTCTCTCTGTACTGGCCATGAATGAATGAAAACTTTAATGAACAGATTGCAGAATGCTCAATACACACAATTGTTAAGGGGATGCAGACGAGAGAAAGACGTTTGTCTTGTTTACATCAGGGTCCCCCATTTTCAATTCATAGTGAAATGAGACTCCGGTATCGCTTGCCTGACCACAGCAGTGCAAAGAGGCAGTTGTTTGGGAGGCTGGAGTCTTTGACTATTCTCTTAGCCTTGGCCCTACAACGCCTGGTGTAAATGCAAAATCTCGAGGCTTGCCTGTTTGCCATTAAAAACTATTTTGTAAAATGGTCTGCTCCTTAACACAGATACAACTGAAATGCTAGTCGATGGTCCCCCAAATCAGAGAGACCTGTTTGAGGATATCTCTCTCAAATTTGATACCTGTCATGTCCAGAGTTAATTATATTGTTATATTGTTTACACTGCCTTTTTTTTTATTTATAACATTTTAATTTGTACTTCTCCACTGTACTATAATTCTATGACCTGTACCATATCTTCTACTACCTGTACCCCCCGTGCGTCCCCTCTCCCGCATGCTGCTATGATGCCTGCATTTCTCCAAGGAGGATCAATAAAGGAATATCTTATCTCTTATCTTGTCTGTCCCTGAGTTATATTCTGTGTCCCTGAAGGCATGACAGACTATGGGGGTTCAAAAGTTTGATTATTGAGTAATAGTTTTGCTATTGAGTAAATCTGCCTTGGCAGTTTGATGGGAGACTAGGTGCAGCTTCCTGCCTGGTCTGGGCCCAGCACATGATCTGGAGATAGGGGAACTGGGGTGACGTTTGAGACAATGGGAACCGAAAGCAGCTGTACGGGCTGGAGAGGCCGCTGAGTTCATGTGTGTGTGTGTGTGTGGGTACGGGTTAACAGAGGGTTAATGTATAATGTGTGTGTGGGTACGGGTTAACAGAGGGTTAATGTATAATGTGTGTGTGGGTACGGGTTAACACAGGGTTAAGAACCTGTATAATGTGTGTGTGGTGTGGGAAACATGTAATAACGTACTCAGTCGAATGGATCCACTTAATACGATTTATTAATTAACTCAGAGAGATCAATACATACAGAATAGTCAGAGATACAGTATGGCTGAAACAAAGGCTCTCCTCCAGGCTACTAGCTAACCAGAGGAAGCCTGTAGCTGTTCCGCAACTGTTCCTACTTCCGCGGTAGGCCTGATTGGCCCCGACAGGCACGTGACCCGCGCGGCATGGCAGCCCCAAGGCGCGCGGCAACGAGGCTGCTGTGGTTCACAGGCGCTTTCCGCCTTCAACGCCGCCCGCAGCATTAGGAAGGAGTTTGCAGCGCCTTTCACATCGCAGTCATCAGTCATAATAATATCATCAGTCATCTCTAATAATATTAATCACTGTTCAATGTACTAATATACAATACGGCTCACTTTTCCCACTTCAATGACAGAGCCGCTGTTTAATAATATTGTCGCGGCGGAGTTTTTTTTTTTTTTTAACGTGCATTGTGCATTGCGTATTGTATATTGTATATTGTATGGTACAATTTACAGTAAGGTGTATGCGTTGCAGTGCAAATGCTTCTTACTGTTGCGCTCCAGAGACCGTTACTGTACCATACAATATACAATACGCTATAGTGCAATGCACGTTAAAAAAAAAAAAAATTAAGGGAATCAAACTTAGGACCATAGGATCCACAGCCAAGCAGCCGTACCAATTGAGCTAGTTTGTCGATGGTAAAAAAGGGGGATTACTGCTACATAATGCTGCCGCGACGGAGCTCCGCCGCGACAATATTATTAAACAGCGGCTCTGTCATTGAAGTGGGAAAAGTGAGCCGTATTGTATATTAGTACATTGAACAGTGATTAATATTATTAGAGATGACTGATGATATTATTATGACTGATGACTGCGATGTGAAAGGCGGCGCGAACTCCTTCCTAATGCTGCGGGCGGCGTTGAAGGCGGAAAGCGCCTGTGAACCACAGCAGCCTCGTTGCCGCGCGCCTTGGGGCTGCCGCGGTGCGTGGCCGCGCAGGTCACGTGCCTGTCGGGGCCAATCAGGCCTACCCCGGAAGTAGGAACAGTTGCGGAACAGCTACAGGCAACCAGGAAGTGAGGCTCTCCTCCAGGCTACTAGCTAACCAGGAAGTAAGACTCTCCTCCAGGCTACTAGCTAACCAGGAAGTGAGGCTCTCCTCCCAGGAAGTGAGGCTCTCCTCCAGGCTACTAGCTAACCAGGAAGTGAGGCTCTCCTCCAGGCTACTAGCTAACCAGGAAGTAAGGCCTTCCTGCAGGCTACTAGCTAACCAGGAAGTAAGGCCCTCCTCCAGGCTACTAGCTAACCAGGCAGTGAGGCTCTCCTCCAGGCTACTAGCTAACCAGGAAGTAAGGCTCTCCTCCAGGCTACTAGCTACTAGCTAACCAGCAAGTGAGCCTCTCCTCCAGCAGGCTACTAGCTAACCAGGAAGTAAGACTCTCCTCCAGCAGGCTACTAGCTAACCAGGAAGTAAGGCTCTCCTCCAGGCTACTAGCTAACCAGGAAGTAAGGCTCTCCTCCAGGCTACTAGCTAACCAGGGAGTGAGCCTCTCCTCCAGCAGGCTACTAGCTAACCAGGAAATAAGGCTCTCCTCCAGGCTACTAGCTAACCAGGAAGTAAGGCTCTCCTCCAGGCTACTAGCTAACCAGGAAGTAAGGCTCTCCTCCAGCAGGCTACTAGCTAACCAGGAAGTAAGACTCTCCTCCAGCAGGCTACTAGCTAACCAGGAAGTAAGGCTCTCCTCCAGGCTACTAGCTAAGCAGGAAGTAAGGCTCTCCTCCAGCAGGCTACTAGCTAACCAGGAAGTGAAACTCTCCTCCAGGCTACTAGCTAACCAGGAAGTAAGGCCCTCCTCCAGGCTACTAGCTAACCAGGAAGTAAGGCTCTTCTCCAGCAGGCTACTAGCTAACCAGGAAGTAAGGCCCTCCTCCAGGCTACTAGCTAACCAGGAAGTAAGGCCCTCCTCTAGGCTACTAGCTAACCAGGAAGTAAGGCTCTCCTCCAGGCTACTAGCTAATCAGGAAGTAAGGCCGCGTTCACGTTACGTGGGAAGAAGCGGAAGAACCAGCTTCCGACTGGGAAAAACCATTCACGTCAGCCTCCTAGTGGTAATTCCTACTAGGCCATATGGGATTTTTTTATAGACCCCGATATCTCCCACTTCGCGTCACGAATTGCGGAAGTATGGATGTGGGCGTTTCATCGAGTCAATGCGTGAATGCTTCCTAGTTGTAGCAACGAGATGTCCTCTGGTTCTTCCGCTTCTTCCCATGTAACGTGAACGCGGCATAAGGCTCTCCTCCAGGCTACTAGCTAACCAGGAAGTAAGGCTCCCCTCCAGCAGGCTACTAGCTAACCAGGAAGTAAGGCTCTCCTCCAGGCTACTAGCTAACCAGGAAGTAAGGCTCTCCTCCAGGCTACTAGCTAACCAGGAAGTAAGGCTCTCATTCCAGGCTACTAGCTAACCAGGAAGTAAGGCTCTCCTCCAGGCTACTACCTAACCAGGAAGTAATGGTGCGTTCACGTTAGGTGGGAAGAAGCGGACGAACCAGATGACATCTCGTTGCTACAACTAGGAAGCATTCACGCGTTGAACTCCAGGCTACTAGCTAACCAGGAGCCTTATGCCGCGTTCACGTTACGTGGGAAGAAGCGGAAGAACGAGAGGACATCTCGTTGCTACAACTAGGAAGCATTCACGCATTGACTCGATGAAACGCCCACATCCATACTTCCGCAATTCGTGACGCGAAGTGGGAGATATCGGGGTCTATAAAAAAATCCCATATGGCCTAGTAGGAATTACCACTAGGAGGCTGACGTGAATGGTTTTTCCCAGTCGGAAGCTGGTTCTTCCGCTTCTTCCCACCTAACGTGAACGCACCATTAGGCTCTCCTCCAGGCTACTAGCTAACCAGGAAGTGAGGCTCTCCTCCAGGCTACTATCTAACCAGGAAGTAAGGCTCTCCTCCAGGCTACTAGCTAACCAGGAAGTAAGGCTCTCCTCCAGCAGGCTACTAGCTAACCAGGAAGTAAGGCTCTCTTCCAGGCTACTAGCTAACCAGGAAGTAAGGCTCTCATCCAGGCTACTAGCTAACCAGGAAGTAAGCCTCCCCTCCAGCAGGCTACTAGCTAACCAGGAAGTAAGGCTCCCCTCCAGCAGGCTACTACCTAACAAGGAAGTAAGGCCCTCCTCCAGGCTACTAGCTAACCAGGAAGTGAGGCTCTCCTCCAGGCTACTAGCTAACCAGGAAGTGAGGCTCTCCTCCAGGCTACTAGCTAACCAGGAAGTGAGGCTCTCCTCCAGGCTACTAGCTAACCAGGAAGTAAGGCTCTCCTCCAGGCTACTAGCTAACCAGGAAGTGAGCCTCTACTCCAGCAGGCTACTAGCTAACCAGGAAGTAAGACTCTCCTCCAGCAGGCTACTAGCTAACCAGGAAGTAAGACTCTCCTCCAGCAGGCTACTAGCTAACCAGGAAGTAAGACTCTCCTCCAGCAGGCTACTAGCTAACCAGGAAGTAAGGCTCTCCTCCAGGCTACTAGCTAACCAGGAAGTAAGGCTCCCCTCCAGCAGGCTACTAGCTAACCAGGAAGTAAGGCTCTCCTCCAGGCTACTAGCTAACCAGGAAGTAAGGCTCTCCTCCAGGCTACTACCTAACCAGGAAGTAATGGTGCGTTCACGTTAGGTGGGAAGAAGCGGACGAACCAGATGACATCTCGTTGCTACAACTAGGAAGCATTCACGCGTTGAACTCGAGGAAACGCCCACATCCAAGATGGCGATCGTAAATTACTGCTAATCTATTGCTACAAGTCGTTAGCAAGTTACTTTAAAATCAACTGTAGACGAACAGCAGCAAGTATAGCTCGTTTTTCATATGAAGAGTACAGCAGTATGATTGTATTATTCTGATTATGTGATCATTTTGATTTGTATTTACCTTGTATTGCCGACATCGCCGTCAAGCTTGCTAGTAGCTAGTAGCCTGGAGGAGAGCCTTACTTCCTGGTAACTAGTAGCCTGCTGGAGGGGAGCCTTACTTCCTGGTTAGCTAGTAGCCTGGAGGAGAGCCTTATGCCGCGTTCACGTTACGTGGGAAGAAGCGGAAGAACGAGAGGACATCTCGTTGCTACAACTAGGAAGCATTCACGCATTGACTCGATGAAACGCCCACATCCATACTTCCGCAATTCGTGACGCGAAGTGGGAGATATCGGGGTCTATAAAAAAATCCCATATGGCCTAGTAGGAATTACCACTAGGAGGCTGACGTGAATGGTTTTTCCCAGTCGGAAGCTGGTTCTTCCGCTTCTTCCCACCTAACGTGAACGCACCATTAGGCTCTCCTCCAGGCTACTAGCTAACCAGGAAGTGAGGCTCTCCTCCAGGCTACTATCTAACCAGGAAGTAAGGCTCTCCTCCAGGCTACTAGCTAACCAGGAAGTAAGGCTCTCCTCCAGCAGGCTACTAGCTAACCAGGAAGTAAGGCTCTCTTCCAGGCTACTAGCTAACCAGGAAGTAAGGCTCTCATCCAGGCTACTAGCTAACCAGGAAGTAAGCCTCCCCTCCAGCAGGCTACTAGCTAACCAGGAAGTAAGGCTCCCCTCCAGCAGGCTACTACCTAACAAGGAAGTAAGGCCCTCCTCCAGGCTACTAGCTAACCAGGAAGTGAGGCTCTCCTCCAGGCTACTAGCTAACCAGGAAGTGAGGCTCTCCTCCAGGCTACTAGCTAACCAGGAAGTGAGGCTCTCCTCCAGGCTACTAGCTAACCAGGAAGTAAGGCTCTCCTCCAGGCTACTAGCTAACCAGGAAGTGAGCCTCTACTCCAGCAGGCTACTAGCTAACCAGGAAGTAAGACTCTCCTCCAGCAGGCTACTAGCTAACCAGGAAGTAAGACTCTCCTCCAGCAGGCTACTAGCTAACCAGGAAGTAAGACTCTCCTCCAGCAGGCTACTAGCTAACCAGGAAGTAAGGCTCTCCTCCAGGCTACTAGCTAATCAGGAAGTAAGGCTCTCTTCCAGGCTACTAGCTAACCAGGAAGTAAGGCTCTCCAGGCTACTAGCTACTAGCTAACCAGGAAGTAAGGCTCTCCTCCAGGCTACTAGCTAACCAGGAAGTATGGCTCTCCAGGCTACTAGCTAACCAGGAAGTAAGGCTCTCGTCCAGGCTACTAGCTAACCAGGAAGTAAGGCTCTCCAGGCTACTAGCTACTAGCTAACCAGGAAGTAAGGCTCTCCTCCAGGCTACTAGCTAACCAGGAAGTATGGCTCTCCAGGCTACTAGCTAACCAGGAAGTAAGGCTCTCGTCCAGGCTACTAGCTAACCAGGAAGTAAGGCTCTAATCCAGGCTACTAGCTAACCAGGAAGTAAGGCTCCCCTCCAGCAGGCTACTAGCTAACCAGGAAGTAAGGCTCCCCTCCAGGCTACTAGCTAACCAGGAAGTAAGGCTCCCCTCCAGCAGGCTACTAGCTAACCAGGAAGTAAGGCTCTCCTCCAGGCTACTAGCTAACCAGGAAGTAAGGCTCCCCTCCAGCAGGCTACTAGCTAACCAGGAAGTGAGGCTCTCCTCCAGGCTACTAGCTAACCAAGAAGTAAGGCTCTCCTCCAGGCTACTAGCTAACCAGGAAGTAAGGCTCTCCTCCAGGCTACTAGCTAACCAGGAAGTGAGGCTCTCCTCCAGGCTACTAGCTAACCAGGAAGTGAGGCTCTCCTCCAGGCTACTAGCTAACCAGGAAGTAAGGCCCTCCTCCAGGCTACTAGCTAACCAGGAAGTAAGGCTCTCCTCCACGCTACTAGCTAACCAGGAAGTGAGGCTCTCCTCCAGGCTACTAGCTAACCAGGAAGTAAGGCTCTCCTCCAGGCTACTAGCTACTAGCTAACCAGGAAGTGAGCCTCTCCTCCAGCAGGCTACTAGCTAACCAGGAAGTAAGACTCTCCTCCAGCAGGCTACTAGCTACCCAGGAAGTAAGGCTCTCCTCCAGGCTACTAGCTAACCAGGAAGTAAGGCTCTCCTCCAGGCTACTAGCTAACCAGGGAGTGAGCCTCTCCTCCAGCAGGCTACTAGCTAACCAGGAAATAAGGCTCTCCTCCAGGCTACTAGCTAACCAGGAAGTAAGGCTCTCCTCCAGGCTACTAGCTAACCAGGAAGTAAGGCTCTCCTCCAGCAGGCTACTAGCTAACCAGGAAGTAAGACTCTCCTCCAGCAGGCTACTAGCTAACCAGGAAGTAAGACTCTCCTCCAGCAGGCTACTAGCTTACCAGGAAGTAAGACTCTCCTCCAGCAGGCTACTAGCTAACCAGGAAGTAAGGCTCTCCTCCAGGCTACTAGCTAACCAGGAAGTAAGGCTCTCTTCCAGGCTACTAGCTAACCAGGAAGTAAGGATCTCCTCCAGGCTACTAGCTAACCAGGAAGTAAGGCTCTCCAGGCTACTAGCTACTAGCTAACCAGGAAGTAAGGCTCAACTCCAGGCTACTAGCTAACCAGGAAGTAAGGCTCTCCAGGCTACTAGCTAACCAGGAAGTAAGGCCCTCCTCCCGGCTACTGGCTAACCAGGAAGTGAGGCTCTTCTCCAGCAGGCTACTAGCTAACCAGGAAGTAAGGCCCTCCTCCAGGCTACTAGCTAACCAGGAAGTAAGGCTCTCCTCCAGGCTACTAGCTAACCAGGAAGTAAGACTCTCCTCCAGGCTACTAGCTAACCAGGAAGTAAGGCTCTCCTCCAGGCTACTAGCTAACCAGGAAGTGAGGCTCTCCTCCAGGCTACTAGCTAACCAGGAAGTGAGGCTCTCCTCCAGCAGGCTACTAGCTAACCAAGAAGTAAGGCTCTCCTCCAGGCTACTAGCTAACCAGGGAGTAAGGCTTTCCTCCAGGCTACTAGCTAACCAGGAAGTGAGGCTCTCCTCCAGCAGGCTACTAGCTAACCAGGAAGTGAAACTCTCCTCCAGGCTACTAGCTAACCAGGAAGTAAGGCCCTCCTCCAGGCTACTAGCTAACCAGGAAGTAAGGCTCTTCTCCAGCAGGCTACTAGCTAACCAGGAAGTAAGGCCCTCCTCCAGGCTACTAGCTAACCAGGAAGTAAGGCCCTCCTCTAGGCTACTAGCTAACCAGGAAGTAAGGCTCTCCTCCAGGCTACTAGCTCACCAGGAAGTAATGCCGCGTTCACGTTACGTGGGAAGAAGCGGAAGAACCAGCTTCCGACTGGGAAAAACCATTCACTTCAGCCTCCTAGTGGTAATTCCTACTAGGCCATATGGGATTTTTTTATAGACCCCGATATCTCCCACTTCGCGTCACGAATTGCGGAAGTATGGATGTGGGCGTTTCATCGAGTCAATGCGTGAATGCTTCCTAGTTGTAGCAACGAGATGTCCTCTGGTTCTTCCGCTTCTTCCCACGTAACGTGAACGCGGCATAAGGCTCTCCTCCAGGCTACTAGCTAACCAGGAAGTAAGGCTCCCCTCCAGCAGGCTACTAGCTAACCAGGAAGTAAGGCTCTCCTCCAGGCTACTAGCTAACCAGGAAGTAAGGCTCTCCTCCAGGCTACTAGCTAACCAGGAAGTAAGGCTCTCATTCCAGGCTACTAGCTAACCAGGAAGTAAGGCTCTCCTCCAGGCTACTACCTAACCAGGAAGTAATGGTGTGTTCACGTTAGGTGGGAAGAAGCGGACGAACCAGATGACATCTCGTTGCTACAACTAGGAAGCATTCACGCGTTGAACTCGAGGAAACGCCCACATCCAATATGGCGATCGTAAATTACTGCTAATCTATTGCTACAAGTCGTTAGCAAGTTACTTTAAAATCAACTGTAGACGAACAGCAGCAAGTATAGCTCGTTTTTCATATGAAGAGTACAGCAGTATGATTGTATTATTCTGATTATGTGATCATTTTGATTTGTATTTACCTTGTATTGCCGACATCGCCGTCAAGCTTGCTGCCATGATGGTTGATACTTCCGCATTTCGGGACGCGAAGTGGGAGATATCGGGGTCTATAAAAAACTCCCATATGACCTAGTAGGAATTACCACTAGGAGGCTGACGTGAATGTTTTTTCCCAGTCGGAAGCTGGTTCTTCCGCTTCTTCCCACCTAACGTGAACGCACCATAAGGCTCTCCTCCAGGCTACTAGCTAACCAGGAAGTGAGGCTCTCCTCCAGGCTACTATCTAACCAGGAAGTAAGGCTCTCCTCCAGGCTACTAGCTAACCAGGAAGTAAGGCTCTCCTCCAGCAGGCTACTAGCTAACCAGGAAGTAAGGCTCTCTTCCAGGCTACTAGCTAACCAGGAAGTAAGGCTCTCATCCAGGCTACTAGCTAACCAGGAAGTAAGCCTCCCCTCCAGCAGGCTACTAGCTAACCAGGAAGTAAGGCTCCCCTCCAGCAGGCTACTAGCTAACCAGGAAGTAAGGCTCTCCTCCAGGCTACTAGCTAACCAGGAAGTGAGGCTCTCCTCCAGGCTACTAGCTAACCAGGAAGTAAGGCTCTCCTCCAGGCTACTAGCTAACCAGGAAGTGAGCCTCTACTCCAGCAGGCTACTAGCTAACCAGGAAGTAAGACTCTCCTCCAGCAGGCTACTAGCTAACCAGGAAGTAAGACTCTCCTCCAGCAGGCTACTAGCTAACCAGGAAGTAAGACTCTCCTCCAGCAGGCTACTAGCTAACCAGGAAGTAAGGCTCTCCTCCAGGCTACTAGCTAATCAGGAAGTAAGGCTCTCTTCCAGGCTACTAGCTAACCAGGAAGTAAGGCTCTCCTCCAGGCTACTAGCTAACCAGGAAGTAAGGCTCTCCAGGCTACTAGCTACTAGCTAACCAGGAATTAAGGCTCTCCTCCAGGCTACTAGCTAACCAGGAAGTATGGCTCTCCAGGCTACTAGCTAACCAGGAAGTAAGGCCCTCCTCCAGGCTACTGGCTAACCAGGAAGTGAGGCTCTCCTCCAGGCTACTAGCTAACCAGGAAGTAAGGCTCTCCTCCAGGCTACTAGCTAACCAGGAAGTAAGGCTCTCCTCCAGGCTACTAGCTAACCAGGAAGTAAAACTCTCCTCCAGGCTACTAGCTAACCAGGAAGTAAGGCTCTCCTCCAGGCTACTAGCTAACCAGGAAGTGAGGCTCTCCTCCAGGCTACTAGCTAACCAGGAAGTGAGGCTCTCCGCCAGCAGGCTACTAGCTAACCAAGAAGTAAGGCTCTCCTCCAGGCTACTAGCTAACCAGGAAGTAAGGCTCTCCTCCAGGCTACTAGCTAACCAGGAAGTGAGGCTTTCCTACAGTCTACTAGCTAACCAGGAAGTAAGGCTCTCCTCCAGGCTACTAGCTACTAGCTAACCAGGAAGTGAGGCTCTCCTCCAGGCTACTAGCTAACCAGGAAGTGAGGCTCTCCTCCAGGCTACTATCTAACCAGGAAGTAAGGCTCTCCTCCAGGCTACTAGCTAACCAGGAAGTAAGGCTCTCCTCCAGCAGGCTACTAGCTAACCAGGAAGTAAGGCTCTCTTCCAGGCTACTAGCTAACCAGGAAGTAAGGCTCTCATCCAGGCTACTAGCTAACCAGGAAGTAAGCCTCCCCTCCAGCAGGCTACTAGCTAACCAGGAAGTAAGGCTCCCCTCCAGCAGGCTACTACCTAACAAGGAAGTAAGGCCCTCCTCCAGGCTACTAGCTAACCAGGAAGTGAGGCTCTCCTCCAGGCTACTAGCTAACCAGGAAGTGAGGCTCTCCTCCAGGCTACTAGCTAACCAGGAAGTGAGGCTCTCCTCCAGGCTACTAGCTAACCAGGAAGTAAGGCTCTCCTCCAGGCTACTAGCTAACCAGGAAGTGAGCCTCTACTCCAGCAGGCTACTAGCTAACCAGGAAGTAAGACTCTCCTCCAGCAGGCTACTAGCTAACCAGGAAGTAAGACTCTCCTCCAGCAGGCTACTAGCTAACCAGGAAGTAAGACTCTCCTCCAGCAGGCTACTAGCTAACCAGGAAGTAAGGCTCTCCTCCAGGCTACTAGCTAACCAGGAAGTAAGGCTCCCCTCCAGCAGGCTACTAGCTAACCAGGAAGTAAGGCTCTCCTCCAGGCTACTAGCTAACCAGGAAGTAAGGCTCTCCTCCAGGCTACTACCTAACCAGGAAGTAATGGTGCGTTCACGTTAGGTGGGAAGAAGCGGACGAACCAGATGACATCTCGTTGCTACAACTAGGAAGCATTCACGCGTTGAACTCGAGGAAACGCCCACATCCAAGATGGCGATCGTAAATTACTGCTAATCTATTGCTACAAGTCGTTAGCAAGTTACTTTAAAATCAACTGTAGACGAACAGCAGCAAGTATAGCTCGTTTTTCATATGAAGAGTACAGCAGTATGATTGTATTATTCTGATTATGTGATCATTTTGATTTGTATTTACCTTGTATTGCCGACATCGCCGTCAAGCTTGCTAGTAGCTAGTAGCCTGGAGGAGAGCCTTACTTCCTGGTAACTAGTAGCCTGCTGGAGGGGAGCCTTACTTCCTGGTTAGCTAGTAGCCTGGAGGAGAGCCTTATGCCGCGTTCACGTTACGTGGGAAGAAGCGGAAGAACGAGAGGACATCTCGTTGCTACAACTAGGAAGCATTCACGCATTGACTCGATGAAACGCCCACATCCATACTTCCGCAATTCGTGACGCGAAGTGGGAGATATCGGGGTCTATAAAAAAATCCCATATGGCCTAGTAGGAATTACCACTAGGAGGCTGACGTGAATGGTTTTTCCCAGTCGGAAGCTGGTTCTTCCGCTTCTTCCCACCTAACGTGAACGCACCATTAGGCTCTCCTCCAGGCTACTAGCTAACCAGGAAGTGAGGCTCTCCTCCAGGCTACTATCTAACCAGGAAGTAAGGCTCTCCTCCAGGCTACTAGCTAACCAGGAAGTAAGGCTCTCCTCCAGCAGGCTACTAGCTAACCAGGAAGTAAGGCTCTCTTCCAGGCTACTAGCTAACCAGGAAGTAAGGCTCTCATCCAGGCTACTAGCTAACCAGGAAGTAAGCCTCCCCTCCAGCAGGCTACTAGCTAACCAGGAAGTAAGGCTCCCCTCCAGCAGGCTACTACCTAACAAGGAAGTAAGGCCCTCCTCCAGGCTACTAGCTAACCAGGAAGTGAGGCTCTCCTCCAGGCTACTAGCTAACCAGGAAGTGAGGCTCTCCTCCAGGCTACTAGCTAACCAGGAAGTGAGGCTCTCCTCCAGGCTACTAGCTAACCAGGAAGTAAGGCTCTCCTCCAGGCTACTAGCTAACCAGGAAGTGAGCCTCTACTCCAGCAGGCTACTAGCTAACCAGGAAGTAAGACTCTCCTCCAGCAGGCTACTAGCTAACCAGGAAGTAAGACTCTCCTCCAGCAGGCTACTAGCTAACCAGGAAGTAAGACTCTCCTCCAGCAGGCTACTAGCTAACCAGGAAGTAAGGCTCTCCTCCAGGCTACTAGCTAATCAGGAAGTAAGGCTCTCTTCCAGGCTACTAGCTAACCAGGAAGTAAGGCTCTCCAGGCTACTAGCTACTAGCTAACCAGGAAGTAAGGCTCTCCTCCAGGCTACTAGCTAACCAGGAAGTATGGCTCTCCAGGCTACTAGCTAACCAGGAAGTAAGGCTCTCGTCCAGGCTACTAGCTAACCAGGAAGTAAGGCTCTCCAGGCTACTAGCTACTAGCTAACCAGGAAGTAAGGCTCTCCTCCAGGCTACTAGCTAACCAGGAAGTATGGCTCTCCAGGCTACTAGCTAACCAGGAAGTAAGGCTCTCGTCCAGGCTACTAGCTAACCAGGAAGTAAGGCTCTAATCCAGGCTACTAGCTAACCAGGAAGTAAGGCTCCCCTCCAGCAGGCTACTAGCTAACCAGGAAGTAAGGCTCCCCTCCAGGCTACTAGCTAACCAGGAAGTAAGGCTCCCCTCCAGCAGGCTACTAGCTAACCAGGAAGTAAGGCTCTCCTCCAGGCTACTAGCTAACCAGGAAGTAAGGCTCCCCTCCAGCAGGCTACTAGCTAACCAGGAAGTGAGGCTCTCCTCCAGGCTACTAGCTAACCAAGAAGTAAGGCTCTCCTCCAGGCTACTAGCTAACCAGGAAGTAAGGCTCTCCTCCAGGCTACTAGCTAACCAGGAAGTGAGGCTCTCCTCCAGGCTACTAGCTAACCAGGAAGTGAGGCTCTCCTCCAGGCTACTAGCTAACCAGGAAGTAAGGCCCTCCTCCAGGCTACTAGCTAACCAGGAAGTAAGGCTCTCCTCCACGCTACTAGCTAACCAGGAAGTGAGGCTCTCCTCCAGGCTACTAGCTAACCAGGAAGTAAGGCTCTCCTCCAGGCTACTAGCTACTAGCTAACCAGGAAGTGAGCCTCTCCTCCAGCAGGCTACTAGCTAACCAGGAAGTAAGACTCTCCTCCAGCAGGCTACTAGCTACCCAGGAAGTAAGGCTCTCCTCCAGGCTACTAGCTAACCAGGAAGTAAGGCTCTCCTCCAGGCTACTAGCTAACCAGGGAGTGAGCCTCTCCTCCAGCAGGCTACTAGCTAACCAGGAAATAAGGCTCTCCTCCAGGCTACTAGCTAACCAGGAAGTAAGGCTCTCCTCCAGGCTACTAGCTAACCAGGAAGTAAGGCTCTCCTCCAGCAGGCTACTAGCTAACCAGGAAGTAAGACTCTCCTCCAGCAGGCTACTAGCTAACCAGGAAGTAAGACTCTCCTCCAGCAGGCTACTAGCTTACCAGGAAGTAAGACTCTCCTCCAGCAGGCTACTAGCTAACCAGGAAGTAAGGCTCTCCTCCAGGCTACTAGCTAACCAGGAAGTAAGGCTCTCTTCCAGGCTACTAGCTAACCAGGAAGTAAGGATCTCCTCCAGGCTACTAGCTAACCAGGAAGTAAGGCTCTCCAGGCTACTAGCTACTAGCTAACCAGGAAGTAAGGCTCAACTCCAGGCTACTAGCTAACCAGGAAGTAAGGCTCTCCAGGCTACTAGCTAACCAGGAAGTAAGGCCCTCCTCCCGGCTACTGGCTAACCAGGAAGTGAGGCTCTTCTCCAGCAGGCTACTAGCTAACCAGGAAGTAAGGCCCTCCTCCAGGCTACTAGCTAACCAGGAAGTAAGGCTCTCCTCCAGGCTACTAGCTAACCAGGAAGTAAGACTCTCCTCCAGGCTACTAGCTAACCAGGAAGTAAGGCTCTCCTCCAGGCTACTAGCTAACCAGGAAGTGAGGCTCTCCTCCAGGCTACTAGCTAACCAGGAAGTGAGGCTCTCCTCCAGCAGGCTACTAGCTAACCAAGAAGTAAGGCTCTCCTCCAGGCTACTAGCTAACCAGGGAGTAAGGCTTTCCTCCAGGCTACTAGCTAACCAGGAAGTGAGGCTCTCCTCCAGCAGGCTACTAGCTAACCAGGAAGTGAAACTCTCCTCCAGGCTACTAGCTAACCAGGAAGTAAGGCCCTCCTCCAGGCTACTAGCTAACCAGGAAGTAAGGCTCTTCTCCAGCAGGCTACTAGCTAACCAGGAAGTAAGGCCCTCCTCCAGGCTACTAGCTAACCAGGAAGTAAGGCCCTCCTCTAGGCTACTAGCTAACCAGGAAGTAAGGCTCTCCTCCAGGCTACTAGCTCACCAGGAAGTAATGCCGCGTTCACGTTACGTGGGAAGAAGCGGAAGAACCAGCTTCCGACTGGGAAAAACCATTCACTTCAGCCTCCTAGTGGTAATTCCTACTAGGCCATATGGGATTTTTTTATAGACCCCGATATCTCCCACTTCGCGTCACGAATTGCGGAAGTATGGATGTGGGCGTTTCATCGAGTCAATGCGTGAATGCTTCCTAGTTGTAGCAACGAGATGTCCTCTGGTTCTTCCGCTTCTTCCCACGTAACGTGAACGCGGCATAAGGCTCTCCTCCAGGCTACTAGCTAACCAGGAAGTAAGGCTCCCCTCCAGCAGGCTACTAGCTAACCAGGAAGTAAGGCTCTCCTCCAGGCTACTAGCTAACCAGGAAGTAAGGCTCTCCTCCAGGCTACTAGCTAACCAGGAAGTAAGGCTCTCATTCCAGGCTACTAGCTAACCAGGAAGTAAGGCTCTCCTCCAGGCTACTACCTAACCAGGAAGTAATGGTGTGTTCACGTTAGGTGGGAAGAAGCGGACGAACCAGATGACATCTCGTTGCTACAACTAGGAAGCATTCACGCGTTGAACTCGAGGAAACGCCCACATCCAATATGGCGATCGTAAATTACTGCTAATCTATTGCTACAAGTCGTTAGCAAGTTACTTTAAAATCAACTGTAGACGAACAGCAGCAAGTATAGCTCGTTTTTCATATGAAGAGTACAGCAGTATGATTGTATTATTCTGATTATGTGATCATTTTGATTTGTATTTACCTTGTATTGCCGACATCGCCGTCAAGCTTGCTGCCATGATGGTTGATACTTCCGCATTTCGGGACGCGAAGTGGGAGATATCGGGGTCTATAAAAAACTCCCATATGACCTAGTAGGAATTACCACTAGGAGGCTGACGTGAATGTTTTTTCCCAGTCGGAAGCTGGTTCTTCCGCTTCTTCCCACCTAACGTGAACGCACCATAAGGCTCTCCTCCAGGCTACTAGCTAACCAGGAAGTGAGGCTCTCCTCCAGGCTACTATCTAACCAGGAAGTAAGGCTCTCCTCCAGGCTACTAGCTAACCAGGAAGTAAGGCTCTCCTCCAGCAGGCTACTAGCTAACCAGGAAGTAAGGCTCTCTTCCAGGCTACTAGCTAACCAGGAAGTAAGGCTCTCATCCAGGCTACTAGCTAACCAGGAAGTAAGCCTCCCCTCCAGCAGGCTACTAGCTAACCAGGAAGTAAGGCTCCCCTCCAGCAGGCTACTAGCTAACCAGGAAGTAAGGCTCTCCTCCAGGCTACTAGCTAACCAGGAAGTGAGGCTCTCCTCCAGGCTACTAGCTAACCAGGAAGTAAGGCTCTCCTCCAGGCTACTAGCTAACCAGGAAGTGAGCCTCTACTCCAGCAGGCTACTAGCTAACCAGGAAGTAAGACTCTCCTCCAGCAGGCTACTAGCTAACCAGGAAGTAAGACTCTCCTCCAGCAGGCTACTAGCTAACCAGGAAGTAAGACTCTCCTCCAGCAGGCTACTAGCTAACCAGGAAGTAAGGCTCTCCTCCAGGCTACTAGCTAATCAGGAAGTAAGGCTCTCTTCCAGGCTACTAGCTAACCAGGAAGTAAGGCTCTCCTCCAGGCTACTAGCTAACCAGGAAGTAAGGCTCTCCAGGCTACTAGCTACTAGCTAACCAGGAATTAAGGCTCTCCTCCAGGCTACTAGCTAACCAGGAAGTATGGCTCTCCAGGCTACTAGCTAACCAGGAAGTAAGGCCCTCCTCCAGGCTACTGGCTAACCAGGAAGTGAGGCTCTCCTCCAGGCTACTAGCTAACCAGGAAGTAAGGCTCTCCTCCAGGCTACTAGCTAACCAGGAAGTAAGGCTCTCCTCCAGGCTACTAGCTAACCAGGAAGTAAAACTCTCCTCCAGGCTACTAGCTAACCAGGAAGTAAGGCTCTCCTCCAGGCTACTAGCTAACCAGGAAGTGAGGCTCTCCTCCAGGCTACTAGCTAACCAGGAAGTGAGGCTCTCCGCCAGCAGGCTACTAGCTAACCAAGAAGTAAGGCTCTCCTCCAGGCTACTAGCTAACCAGGAAGTAAGGCTCTCCTCCAGGCTACTAGCTAACCAGGAAGTGAGGCTTTCCTACAGTCTACTAGCTAACCAGGAAGTAAGGCTCTCCTCCAGGCTACTAGCTACTAGCTAACCAGGAAGTGAGGCTCTCCTCCAGGCTACTAGCTAACCAGGAAGTGAGGCTCTCCTCCAGCTACTAGCTAACAAGGAAGTGAGGCCCTCCTCCAGGCTACTAGCCACTAGCTAACCAGGAAGTGAGGCTCTCCTCCAGCAGGCTACTAGCTAACCAGGAAGTGAGGCCCTCCTCCAGGCTACTAGCTAACCAGGAAGTAAGGCTCTCCTCCAGGCTACTAGCTACTAGCTAACCAGGAAGTGAGCCTCTCCTCCAGCAGGCTACTAGCTAACCAGGAAGTAAGACTCTCCTCCAGCAGGCTACTAGCTAACCAGGAAGTAAGGCTCTCCTCCAGGCTACTAGCTAACCAGGAAGTAAGGCTCCCCTCCAGCAGGCTACTAGCTAACCAGGAAGTAAGGCTCTCCTCCAGGCTACTAGCTACTAGCTAACCAGGAAGTGAGCCTCTCCTCCAGCAGGCTACTAGCTAACCAGGAAGTAAGACTCTCCTCCAGGCTACTAGCTAACCAGGAAGTGAGGCTCTCCTCCAGCAGGCTACTAGCTAACCAGGAAGTGAGGCTCTCCTCCAGGCTACTAGCTAACCACGAAGTAAGGCCCTCCTCCAGGCTACTAGCTGACCAGGAAGTAAGGCTCTCCTCAAGCAGGCTACTAGCTAACCAGGAAGTAAGGTCCTCCTCCAGGCTACTAGCTAACCAGGAAGTAAGGCCCTCCTCCAGGCTACTAGCTAACCAGGAAGTAAGGCTCTCCTCCAGGCTACTAGCTAACCAGGAAGTAAGGCTCCCCTCCAGCAGGCTACTAGCTAACCAGGAAGTAAGGCTCTCCTCCAGGCTACTAGCTAACCAGGAAGTAAGGCTCTCCTCCAGGCTACTAGCTAACCAGGAAGTAAGGCTCTCATTCCAGGCTACTAGCTAACCAGGAAGTAAGGCTCTCCTCCAGGCTACTACCTAACCAGGAAGTAAGGCTCTCCTCCAGGCTACTAGCTAACCAGGAAGTGAGGCTCTCCTCCAGGCTACTATCTAACGAGGAAGTAAGGCTCTCCTCCAGGCTACTAGCTAACCAGGAAGTAAGGCTCTCTTCCAGGCTACTAGCTAACCAGGAAGTAAGGCTCTCATCCAGACTACTAGCTAACCAGGAAGTAAGCCTCCCCTCCAGCAGGCTACTAGCTAACCAGGAAGTAAGGCTCCCCTCCAGCAGGCTACTGGCTAACCAGGAAGTAAGGCCCTCCTCCAGGCTACTAGCTAACCAGGAAGTGAGGCTCTCCTCCAGGCTACTAGCTAACCAGGAAGTGAGGCTCTTCTCCAGGCTACTAGCTAACCAGGAAGTGAGGCCCTCCTCCAGGCTACTAGCTACTAGCTAACCAGGAAGTGAGGCTCTCCTCCAGGCTACTAGCTAACCAGGAAGTGAGGCTTTCCTCCAGTCTACTAGATAACCAGGAAGTAAGGCTCTCCTCCAGGCTACTAGCTACTAGCTAACCAGGAAGTGAGGCTCTCCTCCAGGCTACTAGCTAACCAGGAAGTGAGGCTCTCCTCCAGCTACTAGCTAACAAGGAAGTGAGGCCCTCCTCCAGGCTACTAGCTACTAGCTAACCAGGAAGTGAGGCTCTCCTCCAGCAGGCTACTAGCTAACCAGGAAGTGAGGCCCTCCTCCAGGCTACTAGCTAACCAGGAAGTAAGGCTCTCCTCCAGGCTACTAGCTACTAGTTAACCAGGAAGTGAGCCTCTCCTCCAGCAGGCTACTAGCTAACCAGGAAGTAAGGCTCTCCTCCAGGCTACTAGCTAACCAGGAAGTAAGGCTCCCCTCCAGCAGGCTACTAGCTAACCAGGAAGTAAGGCTCTCCTCCAGGCTACTAGCTACTAGCTAACCAGGAAGTGAGCCTCTCCTCCAGCAGGCTACTAGCTAACCAGGAAGTAAGACTCTCCTCCAGCAGGCTACTAGCTAACCAGGAAGTAAGGCTCTCCTCCAGGCTACTAGCTAACCAGGAAGTAAGGCTCCCCTCCAGCAGGCTACTAGCTAACCAGGAAGTAAGGCTCTCCTCCAGGCTACTAGCTAACCAGGAAGTGAGACTTTCCTCCAGCAGGCTACTAGCTAACCAGGAAATAAGGCTCTCCTCCAGGCTACTAGCTAACCAGGAAGTAAGGCTCTCCTCCAGGCTACTAGCTAACCAGGAAGTGAGCCTCTACTCCAGCAGGCTACTAGCTAACCAGGAAGTAAGACTCTCCTCCAGCAGGGTACTAGCTAACCAGGAAGTAAGACTCTCCTCCAGCAGGCTACTAGCTAACCAGGAAGTAAGACTCTCCTCCAGCTGGCTACTAGCTAACCAGGAAGTAAGGCTCTCCTCCAGGCTACTAGCTAACCAGGAAGTAAGGCTCTCTTCCAGGCTACTAGCTAACCAGGAAGTAAGGCTCTCCTCCAGGCTACTAGCTAACCAGGAAGTAAGGCTCTCCAGGCTACTAGCTACATTTACATTTACATTTAGTCATTTAGCTGACGCTTTTATCCAAAGCGACTTACAAGTTCTGTGCGACAAGACAGCAAGAAGGGTATAACTCTATCAGCTGAGTAACAATGTTCATCAAAGTGTTGCGTGTTACAGTGTAGGTTAGTTTATTAGGACATTAAGGTTAGTCGGGGTTAGATTTTTTTTTTTTTTTTTTTTTTTATCATTTCAGATAATGGTTGAAGAAGTGAGTCTTTAGTCGACGGCGAAAGATTGGACGGGATTCGGCTGTCCTAACTGGGATGGGTAGTTCATTCCACCATTGTGGGGCAAGGACTGAGAATAGGCGGCTTCTCTTTGATGACCCTCCGGGAGCTTGGATAGGAGTAGATCTGAGGCGGCCAGAAGACGCAGAGCGTAGGGGTCTTGAGGGTGTGTAGTTAGAGACCATTGACCGGAGGTAGGCGGGAGCGGTTCCCTTTGCCGCACGGTATGCTAGGTCGAGGGCCTTGAAGCGGATACGTGCAGCAATGGGGAGCCAGTGCAGGTCCCTAAGAAGTGGGGTGACATGGGCTGACTTCGGTAGGTTTGAGATCAGGCGGGCCGCTGCATTTTGAATGAGTTGAAGAGGCTTGGTGGCAGTGGCCGGGAGGCCAGCTAGCAGTGCGTTGCAGTAGTCGAGGCGGGAGATGACTGTTGATTGGACGAGGAGTTGGGTGGCTTCTTTTGTCAGGAAGGGGCGTATCCTTCTGACGTTGCTCAGGAGGAATCTGCAGGTTCTGGTTGTCGCTGCGATGTGAGCAGAGAAGTTCAACTGGTCGTCGAGGACAACACCAAGGTTCTTGGCGGTCGGCGACGCGGTCACAGCTGCATTCTCGACTGTGATGGAGAGGTCGGTCAGGGGGGAGGATTTGGCCGGCAGGTGGAGCAATTCTGTTTTGCTTAGGTTCAGTTTGAGGTGGTTGGTCGTCATCCAGGCGGAGATGTCGGACAGACAGGCCGAGATCCGCTCAGAGACGTGGATATCTGAGGGAGGGAAGGAGAGGAAGAGTTGAGTATCATCGGCATAACAATGATATGAGAAGCCATGAGATGTGATAATGTTACCCAGTGATTTAGTGTAGAGGGAGAAGAGAAGGGGTCCTAGGACCGAGCCCTGGGGGACACCCGTCCGGAGGGGGCGGGTGGCCGACAGAGTCCCTCTCCATGACACTTGGTAGGAGCGGTCATTGAGGTATGATGTCAGCCATGTCAGCGCAGATCCAGCCACTCCCATTCCTGCGAGGGCCGCGAGTTAGCTACTAGCTAACCAGGAAGTAAGGCTCTCCTCCAGGCTACTAGCTAACCAGGAAGTAAGGCTCTCCAGGCTACTAGCTAACCAGGAAGTAAGGCCCTCCTCCAGGCTACTACCTAACCAGGAAGTGAGGCTCTCCTCCAGGCTACTAGCTAACCTGGAAGTAAGGCTATCCTCCAGGCTACTCGCTAACCAGGAAGTAAGGCTCTCCTCCAGGCTACTAGCTAACCAGGAAGTAAGACTTTCCTCCAGGCTACTAGCTAACCAGGAAGTAAGGCTCTCCTCTAGGCTACTAGCTAACCAGGAAGTGAGGCTCTCCTCCAGGCTACTAGCTAACCAGGAAGTGAGGCTCTCCTCCAGCCTACATTTACATTTACATTTAGTCATTTAGCTGACGCTTTTATCCAAAGCGACTTACAAGTTCTGTACGACAAGCCATCAGGAAGAGCACAACTCTATCAGCTGAGTAACAATGTTCATCAAAGTGTTGAGTGCTACAGTGTAGGTTAGTTTATTAGGACAAGTGCATGACAGTATGGTTAGTTAGGGTTAGATTTTTTATTTTTTTTTTAATTCAGATAATGGTTGAAGAAGTGCGTCTTTAGTCGACGGCGAAAGATTGGACGTGTTTCGGCTGTCCTAACTGGGGTGGGTAGTTCATTCCACCATTGTGGGGCAAGGACTGAGAATAGGCGACTTCTCTTTGATGACCCTCCCGGAGCTTGGATAGGAGTAGGTCTGAGGCGGCCAGAAGATGCAGAGCGTAGGGGTCTTGAGGGTGTGTAGTTAGAGACCATTGACCGGAGGTAGGCGGGAGCAGTTCCCTTTGCCGCACGGTATGCTAGGTCGAGGGCCTTGAAGCGGATTCGTGCAGCAATGGGGAGCCAGTGCAGGTCCCTAAGAAGTGGGGTGACATGGGCCGACTTCGGTAGGTTTGAGATCAGGCGGGCCGCTGCGTTCTGAATGAGTTGAAGAGGCTTAGTGGCAGTGGCCGGGAGGCCAGCGAGCAGTGCGTTGCAGTAGTCGAGGCGGGAGATGACTGTTGATTGGACGAGGAGTTGGGTGGCTTCTTTTGTCAGGAAGGGGCGTATCCTTCTGACGTTGCTCAGGAGGAATCGGCAGGTTCTGGTTGTCGCTGCGATGTGAGCAGAGAAGTTCAACTGGTCGTCGAGGACAACACCAAGGTTCTTGGCGGTCGGGGACGCGGTCACAGCTGCATTCTCGACTGTGATGGAAAGGTCGGTCAGGGGGGAGGATTTGGCCTACTAGCTACTAGCTAACCAGGAAGCGAGGCTCTCCTACAGGCTACTAGCTAACCAGGAAGTAAGGCCCTCCTCCAGGCTACTAGATAACCAGGAAGTGAGGCTCTCCTCCAGGCTACTAGCTAACCAGGAAGTGAGGCTCTTGTGGGATATTTGTGGATATCCTGATGAAGAATGTTCTCAGTCAACTGAGGTTTGAATAATAACAAAGGTTTATTAACCAAACAGATAGTAAGTACATAGAGAGAATGGCTGAGGGCTTCCCCCAGTTGATCAGCTGAAATGACCCAGGTGAGAAGACCTCGATTGTGGTTGGGAGGAGCCCTATATAGTTCAACAAGGGGGGGTGTGTGGTCCCATTTGATAGGTCAAATGGGGGGGGGGGGGGGTACAGGTTTGGGGAGAAAGGGGAGGGGAATGTCTTATTCCACAGAGAGGGGGGGGGGGGCACAGGTAAGGGGGACACAGGGGAGGGGAGTATATTTACATGAGGACATTATATTATACCACAATACTCACTTTTCTCTGTTATAATGTGGGTGAGATTAATGTATAATATACCAGGGTTGTTTGGAACAGGTAAAAGTGAAAATAGAAAACAATTAAAATAATGAAAATTTTGGCCGATGTGATGTTGGTTGGCATAACAGTTTAAAATAGAATTATTTATATACATGATTCCTGACATGATCGACTGGACTGCGGTCTGTGTTATTTTGATATCAGAGATGTGGGAATAGATATCACCCTTTTCTTTTATTAATCGCTCAAAATATCTATATCAATGAGTGGTCCTCAACTCTGATATCAAACAATAATTAACATAATCATTAGAAGCTATAGCTGGGCATATATCTTGGCATACTGTCATGTACGAAGGTCAAACGACCGCACCTGAAGAGTATCTGGAGTAGGCTGTACATGAACAGAAACAGCCTCTCTCAGTAAATGTTTTCAAAATAGTCCCGGGCAGGTAGGTAATAACAAACACAAGACGTTGTTCCAAAATTAGTAAATGAGGTTTTATTAGAATGTGGGGGTTTCAACCCACTGCCTTTTCCCAAAGGGAAAAGGGGATGTCGTCGGTGGGGATTTCAACCCACAACAATTAACAAACAGGGAGATATAAGGGGAGAACAAACAAGGGAAGTATAATAGTAACCAAGTCTGGACAAACACAAAGAACCACCACTCTAACCATGCCGCTCCAGTTTAGGATGAACACCAATCCACCTCCTATCACATGGAGTGTGGGATGAACCACCGCTCTAACCGTACAGCTCATGGTTTAGGATGCCATGAAGCCAACAAGATCCACATACATATACTTTAAACATACAAGCTCACCTTCTTAAACATAGAAACACCACTCTACCCATGTGCAGGATGAATCCAAGGTGGCCAACAGTATATACATCTCCCACAAACATGTAAACACAATGGCAACCTCACTCTACTCAAAGACTGAGCAATTGACTGAGAATGAGGCGCCGAGATGTGTGTGTGCCGTCAGGTATTTGACTACCCATCCCTCTTGAGCTGATTGCCAATCAGCTGTCATTCATTAGCAATCAGCACTCTTCAGTAGGGATGGGCAGCACCTGACAGGGAGAGAAGAGACAGCATTAGCTCTCATGTTTACACACACACACATCATATACAAAACAACACATTAAAATATACTAACCTGATGTTCAGAAGGTGTCATAAATACAGTAATAATGGTAATGACCAACCCACGTACCTTCAGTCGTTCATGTCGTGACTCAGGGGAGCTAATGTGATGGTTGTACATACAGGCATCGTAATAAACCAATTAAATACATGCACTGTCTCTGTGTGGTCAGAGTGCACAGGGTGAACAACAAAATTGTGTGCAGGAATAGGATTTACACATAAGGCTAATGTGTACAAAAACATTTTAACAACCGTTAACCTGGTGGTTAATAAAACTAACATTTATTGATTATGGGAAACTGTTCAAAAAATATATATATGCACATTTTATAATGATTCTTGATGAAATTACTTAGGATCCAGTTGTATTTAACCTGAGTTTGAGTGTCACTTTCATCTGTGATTGAAAGATTGATCTTTACTTAGAATCAGGCAATTTTGTAACCTAAGTAATTCAAATGTGATGTAATGTGATCATGTGACCACTTCTTCCTTCAGCAATACATTTTAGCTCATTATTACTAACCATTGTTAATGCTTTCTCATTGATTTCTTTTCATCACATCCCTAGTTCATCGTTTTGCAGATACATACAATTGTGTGAAAAGTTTCCTGCTTGTGAAGGTATTAATCTGAATGATGTTGCGTCGTTGTTGACAAGGTGTTCTCTGTCGGTCGTGTGGCAGGACCAAACAGTAACACATAAAAATTAAATAAATACATAACAATGTGGACACTGTGTGTTCAGAAGTCTCTTGGTTCACAGGTCTCTGATGATGTGTCTCTTGTTGACGATGCAGTCGGGAACATTCACTGGTCCATCATTCAGAGGGGGCCTACAGGAGGTCGCCGTCCACTCCCTGTGTACCTTGTCAAGGGTCACCGGTAGCAGTCAACTATAGTGGCCTTGCAGACTCTTTTCCTGGAGCCTATGTTGTTCTCCACCACCATCACATGTCTGCCACTGTGCTCACGCTTGACCTTTATCAGGCCTTGAGACATGGCGGTAGGGTGGTCTTGAACGTGCTGTGTGGTGGTTGGTCCCCCGCTCCCCGTCATCGCGGTACCAGAGGGGCGAGGGTTTGCTGGTGTAGTGGCCTGTCTGTAGGACGCTCTCTCTCACACGGATGACAATCTTGTCATGGGAATCCACCTTGATGGTCAGGGCTTTGGTTCCCATCTGCAGGTGATGGGTTTGGTCTGCCGTGGTCTGCAGTGCCGGGGTGGAGGCCGTCAAAGGTTGATCTCCTCTTCGTCAGTGTCTCCTTGGTCAGTCTCCTTCGTGGTCCCCTGCTCCCCTTTCTTGGGGACGTCTGTGGGCTGGGTTGGATGGCGGCTCTCCCACGGTTGTTGTCGTCGCCCTGGTTGTGTCCGCAGCTCCTTGACGGTGTCCTTCGTGGTCCTCTGCTGTTGTTCGTGGTTCAGGTCACGCGTCGTCTCACGCGTCCTGTCCTCTCATCAATTCATGATCTGAGGATGATGAAAACTGCCTTAGAAAACCTCCTCACATAAATGATTCAACGCCTTTCTGCTAAAGAGGAAAATCATTTTGGGTTAATTCATTTCATTGTGTAATACCATCATGCATTTGATATCGTTTGGATCCGATCTTTGCATGGAATCAGAAAATTTCTTTTTATCTTTATAATCTGTGATGTCAAATTGAAGTTGATCTTACCTCAGGATGCGTGCGATGGGTGTACCTCAGGATACTTACCTCGTCACGACTTCTCTGGCTTTCCTCACAACTCAGTGTGGCTCGTCATAATTTAGCATGGGGAAAAACATAAATTCTAGGCAGCCAGTTAATTTTGCATGAAATACATCCATTCATTTTCTTGTCTACTCTTAAGTAGTATTAATTTAATTACCTCTAATATACCTTGTGCATTTTGATAATCATTGTGTAAATGATTATCCTGCTTTCAACTGATACAAATAATTCTAACCCTAGCTAACCTTACTGTCATGCATTTGTCCTAATAAACTAACCTACACTGTAGCACTCAACACTTTGATGACCATTGTTACTCAGCTGATAGAGTTGTGCCCTTTTTGATGTCCTGTCATACAGACCCTGTGAGTCGCTTTTGGATAAAAGTGTCAGCTAAATGATCAATGTACGTGTATACCTTGTACATTTAGATAATTGTGCTTCAATTTTGGTGGTTGATATTTTGCAGTCATGGAAATGTATTAGTTTGTTAAAAGAATCATGCATGTTATTGGTTATAAGCAGAGAATAGAAGGAGGGGATAGCATGCAAGTTATGTTATTTTGTTAGTATGGGAAATATGGTGTCTTTCATGACTGCAAATTCTTCACCCGTGTCTGATTCATGTTAACTAAGTGGTTCTCTGTTGGTCCACCAAGTCTGTGGTCAGATGCAGGCATTTGCATTGCTTTGTCTCTCTTCTCCATCACCTGTGGGTTTCAAGTGTCCATCCTGAATAGTGTCTGCTATCGTCTCACAATTGATTTCCCTTTAGCTCCAAACTGCTTTGTTCTAATGTAGATTAACTCAGTCCCTTTCTGTCTCTTGATTGTCTGTTTGCTTCCTGTAAACACAATTTACATGTGGGTGTTTGGATGCAGATTTGTTTTAAATGGTCAATCGATTGTCTCTCAGCTCCACACCATCTTCGGTTGACATGAAAATAGTTGGAGTTTCAGTCTTTTGTGATACAATTTGGGTGTGGGTCTCTGCATCTCGCCTCAGAGCCTGACTGAAACTAAAAACACATGTTAATTTTCCACTCCTAAGACCATTTGAGTGGGTTCTTTGTTGATTGTCTGTGAGCTTAACAAAAAACATCAGCTAGTTCTCATCCATCCCATCCTAGGATGTAATGATAGTGTTATCATTTATCAATCATATCGCATATGTACACAAGCATCATATGAATGTGGAACCACACATTTTGAATCATGTTTAAAATGTCTTACGATGGAAAGGGCTAGTTATCTTTCATTGGTTCTTTAGATAAACACATTAACTCAAGTGAATATAACCTACTTGTTAAACTAAACATCTTACTTTTAAACATAATCTATGTTGTTTGTGTCCAAGTTTTCAACATTAAAAGCTTATAAAGTCTAATCTAACGCTGTTTATGTGGACTACAAATCCTGTACTGCCATATACTGGAAACCGGAAGTGTTTGTTTAGCTCCCTGTATTGGTCAGTATGACCGGTATGCCCACAGATGTATTATAATTCTGAAACAGACATTGTAATTAGCTTTATGTGACTTATAATGTGTAAATTAAAGCAACATAAACACTCAAGTGATCTGAGATAGTTGTAATTTACTGTAACTGAGATGATAGTTGTGTATGTAAGTTTCTACGTCAAATGTATATACTCTTTTTTCTTGACTCCTTTTGTATCACAAACAGTACTGAATTTGCAAATCTGGTATGTCATAAATGTATAGATGTAGCAGTACTGACTATCTGTATGTCATGTATGTCATATATGTCCTGATGAATTGAAAATGGGGGACCCTGATGTAAACAAGACGAAAGTCTTTCTCTGGTCTGCATCCCCTTAACAATTGTGTGTATTGAGCTGTACTGTATTGTACCCATTCTGCAATCTGTTAATACAGTTTTCAATCAATCAATCAAAGCATCTATATTATGATTTTCATACTCACCGGGGAAAGCTGTTGTGTTGACGTCGTATATTATATGTGGATTTCATATACCTTTGGCCTCGGGCATATTAAACCTTACCGTTCGCCCAATGATAGTTTCATATCGCACTTTTGTATGACGTCATCAGTCCATGCGACGTTCACGCGTTCCCATTCATCTCGGAAATAACGCTTTGCAATTCATACAGTATTTTCTTTTACGAGCTCTCAATAGCCTGGAATTCCTAAACCAGCGTTTTGTTACCGAATGAACGCGCCTGTGCATATGTGAAACGTAAACAAACTGAAACGATAAAACTATACTTCCCCAAATGGTCGTTCCCGTGGGCCGGTTTTGTTGATTCCGGAAATTACTATCCTAGTTTGTCTCGTGAGTTGCACCTCAATGTTATCCTCTGTATAACGGTACTTGTCTCCCTATGCTCGTCGCGCTATCCGTCGGTTTCTTTACTCAATACAGCACCGCGGCGGGTTCTATACTGTGCACATACAAACAAGACTTTAAACAGACAAACAAACATTAATACATATAAGTTAACGTGTGTGTATATCTGACTGTATTGGATCGCTGTTCGTTTAGTCGACCAGCATCTGCTGCGACAAGGCATTTATCCCTTGATAACCTATACATCGTTATTAAAGTCATAACGACCGAACCTGACTTCGAAATTTACCAGCGATATATTAGATTATATATACTTTTTAATCATACTCTCGGTCCCTTCAACCCGCGACTAATGTCTCGTTAAATGTACATTCACGTACTGCCGAGGCATCGCCGGTCACCTTCCCGCTATCTGTATGATTAATTGGTTAATTCAATCCGAAATACATCGTTTTCAGGAATGGAAGAGATTGTGGGCTTAGTTTGAGGTTGAAACAATGAATATTATGACGCTACTCTGGTAATTAATAGGTTCCAACAGAGTAGCGTTTTCCAAGGATATCACATCATAATAAGCCCACGTTTCTTGCCTTGTTGCCTATATTTTAGTCTGCATTAGCTAGACTTGGGTTAGCAATCCAACAACCTTATTTTGTGTGCCTTAGCTTTTGGTCGGCTCCAACTCGACCTGGAATAGCACTTCAACCTTTGTGCCTAAACTTTTGGGAATAGCACATATAACCCATCCTCTCAGAACCGCCTGATAAGGACCCAGGTGCACGCGCGCCCTGGTAACGATTCTCAATACAGATCAGATATATTAATGCACATTATTCTTACTCAGCCATGATCTCAATATTTGACAACATTCTGTAATGTTCACCTGGCACAGAGAAAAGCGGGAAGGTTTTAATTCCTTGCCATACATTTTTGGTCGACCATCTATTATACTCACTTTTCTCTGTATAGCTGAAACAATACAGCACGCCGGTAGGACGCAAGAAGGTCCGTCACAAGTTCGTAGACGCCAATTGTGGGATATTTGTAGATATCCTGATGAAGAATGTTCTCAGTCAACCGAGGTTTGGATAATAACAAAGGTTTATTAACCAAACAGATAGTAAGTACATAGAGAGAATGGCTGAGGGCTTCCCCCAGGTGATCAGCTGAAATGACCCAGGTGAGAAGACCTCGATTGTGGTCGGGAGGAGCCCTATATAGTTCAACAAGGGGGGGTGTGTGGTCCCATTTGATAGGTCAAATGGGGGGGGGGGGGTACAGGTTTGGGGAGAAAGGGGAGGGGAATGTCTTATTCCACAGAGAGGGGGGGGGGCACAGGTAAGGGGGACACAGGGGAGGGGAGTATATTTACATGAGGACATTATATTATACCACACTCTCCTCCAGCAGGCTACTAGCTAACCAAGAAGTAAGGCTCTCCTCCAGGCTACTAGCTAACCAGGAAGTAAGGCTCTCCTCCAGGCTACTAGCTAACCAGGAAGTGAGGCTCTCCTCCAGCAGGCTACTAGCTAACCAGGAAGTGAGGCTCTCCTCCAGGCTCCAGAGAGATCATCAGCAGGCTATTATATGATATTCAGACTCTAGATCTATTTGCAGAGCCAGATGAGATGAGGCAACCTGTGCGATTGGCTCTTGACAATTAATTTTGCACGTACTGTATAGCTACAGACAGTATGTGTGTATGCGCGCACTGCGGGAGGTGGCCAGAAGCACGCAACTAGCCAACTACTATTATTACTACTATATTAATACAGTTTGATCCATCGCAAAGCGCTCCAGCGCTTGAATACGGCCGGGGAATCCGCTCTATACAATGCAGACCCACGGCTCTCGTATTATAATGAGCCCGCGAGGCGTGTTATTATTAGAGTTAATAATATTGTATATTGTTTACACTGCCTTTTTATTCCATTTTTACTTCTCCACTGTACTATAATTATGTGACCTGTACCTCTATGTCTTCTACTACCTGTACCTCCCCTCCCCCCGGCCCTCCCCATGCTGCTGATTTTATATTATTTTATGAATACAACGTTTAATGTTCGCTTAGCTAACGTAGAGAAACGTCAGACGTAATTCGAGATACGTCAGACGTACTTCGAGATACTTCCGCATAGCCCTGCCACAGGACTATTACGTCAGACGTACTTCGAGATACTTCCGCATTAGTCCTGTGGCAGGGCGAAGTACCAATCTGGACCTCGAGGCTCCGAGTCTGCAGCTGGACCCTATTGACTAGCTAAGCAAGAAGTAAGGCTCTCCTCCAGGCTACTAGCTAACCAGGAAGTAAGGCTCTCCAGGCTACTAGCTACTAGCTAACCAGGAAGTAAGGCTCTCCTCCAGGCTACTAGCTAACCAGGAAGTAAGGCTCTCCAGGCTACTAGCTAACCAGGAAGTAAGGCCCTCCTCCAGGCTACTAGCTAACCAGGAAGTGAGGCTCTCCTCCAGGCTACTAGCTACTATATACTATATATATATAGAACACTAGATAGCTTACCCGCGCTGCCGGCCAATGGAGAGCGACGTCGTCGTAGGGCGGCCATCTTGCCCCAGGCAGCTCAGCTACTGATAACATTAATGTCTATGGTGCATGTACTATTTAAATAACCATAGATTGCTCAATTCTTTACCGATTTTCAAACGAGTTGGTTTGCTATAAACATCAAAGATGTAGTTATGATACTGCATACTTATAAAAAAACAAAATGTAAAGATGTTTTTTTACAAACCGCTTGAATCATAGCCACATTAATAATGCTTGTAATAAACCAAACCGTTTGTAAATCCGTCAATATTTCAGCGAGTTATGAGTATTTTTGTCTGTCCAGATCACTCACCCTCACTCAAGGCTGACTGGGGCAAGATGGCGGCGGTTCAGCGACGCTGGTGACTCCGCCTTAAGCTATCTAGTGTTCTATATATATCTATGCTCCTCCAGGCTACTAGCTAACCAGAAAGTAAGGCTCTCCTCCAGGCTACTAGCTAACCAGGAAGTAATGCCACGTTCACGTTACGTGGGAAGAAGCGGAAGAACCAGCTTCCGACTGGGAAAAACCATTCACGTCAGCCTCCTAGTGGTAATTCCTACTAGGACAAATGGGATTTTTTTATAGATCCCGATATCTCCCACTTCGCGTCACGAATTGCGGAAGTATGGATGTGGGCGTTTCATCGAGTCAATGCGTGAATGCTTCCTAGTTGTAGCAACGAGATGTCCTCTGGTTCTTCCGCTTCTTCCCACGTAACGTGAACGCGGCATAAGGCTCTCCTCCAGGCTACTAGCTAACCAGGAAGTAAGGCTCCCCTCCAACAGGCTACTAGCTAACCAGGAAGTAAGGCTCTCCTCCAGGCTACTAGCTAACCAGGAAGTAAGGCTCTCCTCCAGGCTACTAGCTAACCAGGAAGTAAGGCTCTCCTCCAGGCTACTAGCTAACCAGGAAGTAAGGCTCTCATTCCAGGCTACTAGCTAACCAGGAAGTAAGGCTCTCCTCCAGGCTACTACCTAACCAGGAAGTAAGGCTCTCCTCCAGGCTACTAGCTAACCAGGAAGTGAGGCTCTCCTCCAGGCTACTATTTTTTTTTTTTTTTTATATTTTATTTTGATTTTCCATTATTCAAAACATACACAAATGACAATACTGAGACAATTACAGGACAGTAATAACAGCAACAATAACAACAACTATATGTGGGCGCCTATATACGCCTATGGTAAATGGTTGTAAATGTGCAAGATAAAGTGATAAAGGTCCCTACATATGTAAACAAACACAACAGGAAAACAGAAACAAACGACAACAAAAAAACAGAACAAAAAATTACAATATTTTCAGAGACATTGAGAGATACAGGATGTCCTCAACACATCTTTAACACATCTTTACCAGAATGGAGCTACTAGAGAGATCAATGAGAAGGTCATTCAGTCAAGTCGGGTGGGAGATCTCCAAGAATTTTATTGAAATGATCAATCCTGTTCCTTAGTGAATAAGTCACCTTTTCTAGAGGGATACAGCTCTTCACCTCTGAAAGCCACATCCCAAATGGCAAAGGGAGATCTGACTTCCATTTTGTTGCAATACATTTTTTGGCAATAACCAGGAGGAGTTCTGTAAGCTTGATGGAATGACTGCGTGTAAGGTTTGAGTTTGTAAAGTTACCAAGGAGGCATAATTCGGGATCAGTCGGAAATGTTATATTATGAATTTGTGATATGGCCTCACAGACCCGCTCCCAGAAACTTTGCAGTTTGATGCAATGCCAAGTGGAGTGAAGGAACGTGCCCTCCTCCTGGCCACACCTAAAACAGAGGGGCGAGATACTAGAGTTGAACCCATGTAATTTGGAGGGGGTAAAATAGACCTGATGCAGGAAATTGAATTGAATCAGTCTATATCTTGAATTTAGTGTGCATGTGACCCCATCTTTACACAGGTCCTCCCAGAGGCCTGGATCAATTTCTGTGTCCAAATCTCTCTCCCATCTAGTCCTGGACCTATCAGGTTCAGTGGTCGGCAGAGAGGGTAGTAAGGTGTTATAGACTTGAGAGATGGTTCTCACCATCCTTTGATCATTATGAAAAAGACTTTCAATGGGAGATTTTTCTGGTAGTTTCCATTGACCTTGAGTGTTAACCCTCACAAAATCTCTCAGTTGCAGGTATTTAAAGAAATCTCTTCCAGGAAGTTGATATTTCTCTTTCATTTGCTGGAAGGACATAAAAACCTCCTTTTCATAACAATGTTCCAGTCGAGTGATACCTTGTAAAGGCCAGGACTCAAAGTCTCTATTCTGGTATAAGATAGGTATAAGCCTATTTCCCCATAGGGGGGTTTTAGGTGATAGAGGGCTATTGTGTCCGAATTTTTTTTGTAATTTTAACCAGGTTTGGACTGAATGGATCATGAAGGGGTTCTGGGTGATGGTCTTAATTGATTTCACGTCCCATTTGTACAAGGTATCAGATGGGGCGGTCTCGTTGATGTCTAGACATTCAATGTTCAACCATGAGGCTGAGAGGTCCCCCTCAAACATTTGAGCCAAAAATCTGGCTTGTGCCGCCAAGTAATACAATCTAAAATTAGGAAGTTTCAGTCCTCCCTTTGTATAGTCTAAAGTAAGTTTAATTAAGGCGATCCTTGGGGATTTACCTCGCCATATAAACCGTCTGATCAATCCGTCCAAGGAGGAGAAAAATTTAGAAGGGACTTGGATTGGGAGGGACTGAAATATATAAAGAAACTTTGGCAGGACATTCATTTTTATAGCATTAATTCGGCCTAGTAAGGTGAGAGGGAGGTTCATCCATTTTTCCAAGTCCTCCCCTAGGATTTGTAACTGTCTTAACAGATTGAGCTTATATAGATTCCCCATCTCCTTATCTATTAGTATACCCAAGTATCTTATACCATTTGGTGACCATTTAAAAGGGAAGTTATGTTGAATGGTGTCTTTAATAGAATCTGATAAGGGCAATATTTCACTTTTGTCAAGGTTAATTTTATAACCGGAAAAGGAGCTATACAAGTCCAACAGTTCGACTAAACGTGAGAGGGAGCTTTCTGCGTTTGTTAAAAAGAGAAGAATATCGTCGGCAAAGAGCGAGATTTTATGCGTGTTCGGTCCAATTTCGAAGCCCGTTATTTTAGTGTCTATTCTGATTGCTTCTGCTAGGGGTTCTAGGGAAAGCGTAAATAAGGCAGGGCTAAGAGCACAGCCCTGTCTGTTACCTCTATGTATGGAGAAATAATCTGAGGTAGTCCCATTGACCGCAATCCTAGCTTTGGGGGAGCCATAGAGTGATTTGATCAAGTCGACAAATTGAGCGTCAAAACCAAATTTTTCAAGGACTTTGAAGAGATAGGGCCATTCCAACCGATCAAAGGCCTTTTCGGCGTCGAGGGAGAGAGCAATGCTGGGAATCTTGTTTTTATGTGCGAAATGGATAATATTAAAAAAGCGTCTAAGATTGTTAGAGGAATGTCTGTTAATTATAAAGCCAGTCTGATCGGAATTAACAAGGCGGGGAAGGAATGTTTTTTTTTTTTTTTTTTTTTTTTATATTTTTGTACAAATCTTCCCATTATTTACAGCATATCTTTTCACAGCATAATATGCAACATCCAAGATTCGCCTTTTTCATTTTTGTGACAACATACAAAACATGCAAGAGACTCATACAAATACACTAATAACTGACATGGAAATTAAAGAAGCACTTACAAAAAAAAAAACATACTATACATTGTGCACATACATCCCTGATATATATATATATACATACGTCATACGTTACATGTAGACCGATCTACCTGCGAGCAGGTATGTGCTGCATCTTTTTTTTTTTTCTTTTTTTTACGTTTCAGCTATGTATGTGTGTGTCTCCTATATACTTGTGTATCCCCCTATGTGTCAGTGAAAGCCTATATCTCAACTATGTGTATATGTAGGTGTATGTATGTCTATTTCCTATACATGAGTATGTGCATGTATGTGTGCCCCTGACGTGTATACCTTATCCTTGTGTATATGAGTGCGTGTAAGCCTATTATGTACACATATGAATATGTGTATCCTAGATACTTGTATGTGGCTATATCTGCGCACATGTGAGTGTGATAGAGACAGTGACCGTTCCATAGACACACCATCCGGACATAAAATATATGTACATATATACATAATATATTATAGAGCACAAGTACCATCAGATCAAATCCCCTTTTTCATATTCATCCTTGATAATATTGTAATCCCATTTTACTCATTTGTCCTCAGATCGTTCAGTCAGGTGTAGAAAACTGTCCCATATCTCAGCGAAAATATCCTCTCTCCCTGCGACTCTATACGTCACCCTTTCATATGATGCTGTCCGAAACATTAGTTCCATCCATTCTTTAAAAGTAATATCAACAGGTGATTTCCAATGTCGTAATGCAATTCTACATCCTGATATCATGGCCATTCTATACCACATTCCCCGGTATTTAGGCAGCTTAATCCCTTTCGGTACCATACCCAAAACACATGCCATTGGGGCGTTATTTATCTTCACATTCAGGACCTTACTTAGGAATATCACAATTTGATCCCACATTTTCCGGACCTTCTCACATTCGTACAACATGTGCAGTAAAGTGCCTGTCTCCTTCTCACATCTCCAGCAGATGTCACTGTCCCTTAATTTCAGTCTGGCCAGTTTACTAGGCGTCCAATAGCTTCTGTTCAGTACTTTGTAAAAAATAAGTTGTGATTGCGCCTCCCTAGAGAATTTACTCCATTTGGATACCAGTTTCTCCCACATTTCCTCAGTAATATCCTCATGTACATCGTTCTCCCAGCTCAATCTCAGACCCGCCAATTTGGGTGCATTGTATTCTCTTATAACATCATAAAATCTTGACGCACCGCCTTTCCTGCGCCATCCTTTATAGAATATTTCTTGAATTGCAGTAATTGGGCCGCACTTTGGTCCTCCTATTGATGACGATATACAATGTCTAATCTGTAGGAATTTATAAAAGTTTTTATTATCTATATCAAAATCCTCCTTAATATCCTCAAAAGGCAAAACCCCATCCTCCCCGGCTATATCACCTAGTACATGTATCCCCCTTTTAACCCAATCGTCCCATATGACTGATTTCTTCCCAATCTTTAGTTTCTTATTATACCATATAGAGGCTCTCGTAGTTAAGTATGGGCTATCACCAGTCATTTTGTGCGATTGATTCCAAGTTTCCCTGATAAATGCCATCAAAGGGTTTTTAAGAGGTATAGGTCTGTCTGATTGTGTCAGGAAGGATTCCAGAGATGAGGGATATATCATTTCCTCCTCCATCTTGACCCAAGCAGGTGCCTCCTCAGACGAGTGATTCAGTTTGGAGAGCTGGGAGAGCGAGAATGCATAGTGATACCAGTCTAGTTTAGGCAGGGATAAACCGCCATTTTCCTTTGCTGCATACATTTTGGCCCGTCCAAATAGCGGCCTTTTGCCCCCCCACAGATATACATTAATGACTTTGTCATACTGTTTGAGTAACTGGGTCGGGAGAGTCAGCGGCAACATATATAGGATATAATTTAATTTGGGAGCTAGTATCATTTTCACTAGGTTTATCTTTCCCAGGAGGGACATATTCATTTTGGCCCAATTCTGGGTCAGAGCACTAATGTGTTCGATTATAGGGGCAATATTGGCTTGCATCAACTCTTTCAGACCTGGGATCAGCTTTATTCCTAGGTATATCAGCCCTGACGGCATCCATCTGTATTGCCACCCCCTTCTGATATCAGGGGGACAGCATTTAGAGAGAGGCATTGCTTCTGACTTGCTCCAGTTGATTGTGTACCCAGATATTTCGGAGAAGGACTCGATAACATTTCCAATGATCCCAACTGCTGTTCGGGGGTTGCTGGATACCAACAAGATATCGTCCGCATATAAAAATAATTTATGTTCTACCTGCCCCGCTATTATCCCTTTGATGTCCTGATTAGTCCTCAGTGCGATAGCAAGTGGTTCGAGGAAAAGCGCAAACATTTGGGGAGAAAGCGGAGAACCTTGCCTCGTCCCCCGCCCTAGGTTAAAGGGCGAGGACACGATCCCGTTGGTCAATACTGATGCCATCGGATTTGTGTATAACAGTTTTACCCACCCAGTAAACGATGGACCGAACCCGAAGCGCTCTAGCGTGTGAAATAAGAATGCAAATTCCACCTTATCAAAGGCCTTTTCGGCATCCAATGAGAAGGCCACTGTAGGTTCTATATCATTCCTTACCTTCCACATTATGTGTAGGAGTCTGCGGATATTATCAGCTGAGTTTCTCCCCTTCACAAAGCCCACTTGATCTGAATGCACCAAAGTTGGTAGTACATCTTCTATTCTATTCGCAAGTATCTTTGCCAATACTTTTTCTTCCAAATTGCTCAGGGATATAGGTCTATAGCTTCCACAGCATTGAGGGTCTTTGCCCTTTTTCTGTAGTAATGTAATAGTGGCAGATCTCAAGCTAGTGGGCAATCCCCCCTTTATCAGTGAGTCCTCATATACTTTTAATAATCTCGGAGCGATTATATCACTGAATTGTTTGTAGAAATCGGGAGTAAACCCGTCGTCTCCTGGTGCTTTACCCAATTTAAGGCTGTTGATTGCCGCGTGTATTTCTTCTATCGAGACCCCCCCCTCCATTGATTTTACCTGTTGTTTCGATAATGACGGTAATTTGATTTTGTCGAAGAACGCGTCCATTTTTAGCTGATCCACCGCCTTCTGTGGGGTATATAAGTCCTGGTAGAAGCACCTGAAGACATTATTAATTTCCTTTTTGTCCGTAATAATCTTGTCATCTTTATTACGAATCGAGGATATAATATTCTGATTATGCATTTGTTTAACCCGATTCGCTAATATTTTACCCGCTCTCTCCCCTTGTTCATAATATCTTTGGTTGGTCCTAAATAACGCATATTCAGCCTTCTTTTGATATATGTTGTTCAATTCGTATTTGGATTTGCTTAGGTTCCTCCACGTTTCTGGGTCTGGTCTTTGGCTGTGCTGTTTCGAAAGTATTTTAATTTCCTCATCTAACGCTGTCATTTTTTGTTTCTCCGCCCTTTTTAGTATCGCACCGTATTGTATGAGTCGTCCTCTCATGTAAGCTTTACATGTGTCCCACATTATGCCACTATCATCTATTGACCCTTCATTAAGTTCCCAAAATTCCTTAAATATAGTTCTAATGTACGTACACGATCCTTCATCGTTTAACATCAGGTTATTGAATCGCCATCTCCGAGATCGTTGCCCTTCTTCCATGGATGTGATCACTAAATCAACCGGAGCATGGTCAGATATTACAATGTTCCCTATCCCAGTACTTGCAACCTGTTCTACCAGTGCGCTAGAGATCAGGAAATAATCTATTCTAGAGTATGAGGAATGTGGGTGAGAGTAAAACGTGTAGTCTCTTTCTTGTGGGTTCATAACCCTCCAAACATCCACTAGACCCAACTCCTCTATCAGAACACCAACCGCCAGTCTCCCTGTGTTGTCAGCGGTTTTGGGTTGGTATGATCTGTCTATCAAGGTGTTTCCAACCAAGTTGAAGTCCCCCCCTATGATTACGTTGCTATTCCCTATTTTCCTGATCACCTCACATACCTCATGGAAAAAGTCTGAGGACGACCCGTTGGGCGCATATATATTAGCTAAAGTAGTCCTCTGTCCCTCTAAATCAGCATCCAGTATAACCCATCTTCCCTCATCATGTGAGAAACTATTGTGTACCTTTAGGTCTAAGTTTTTTCTCACCAATATTGCCACCCCCCTCTTCCTAGAAGAGAACGTGCTATAGTATATTTGTCCCACCCAATCCCTTTTAAGCTTGGCCGACTCCTCCTCATCCAGGTGTGATTCCTGAATTAGTGCAATATCTGCCTCTTTTTGTTTCAAGAACGTCAATATCTTCTTTCTCTTAATGGGATGATGACATCCGTCTATATTCCACGATATTATTTTAATCAGCCCCATATTTCTCGTAATGCATCTCCCCTGTGCAATCCATGACGTAGTCTAGTGCCTGAGACTGTGAAGATATATATACAATAGTATAGCATACAATGAAATAAAAAAGAACATATAAAAACATAAATACACTTCCCCCCCCCACATTTACCCAAGCTACGTTCGATATGACCCCAGATAGAACAGTCGTACCGAGGGTGAAATCGATACTCACCCATGCACCTTGGTCCCCCTCGACTAACAGAGGAGTGCATACGGCACGAGGCAGATTGCCCAAAACTGTGCCCCTATTATCTTGTAAACCCTGACGTAACGTATGGCTCACACTGTAATCTATATACAGTGTGATCAATTCAACTGAACTTGACAAAACGGTAACGTTTCCAACCATTAACATTTGTATATCTTTCAGATATATCTTGGTACATTGTAACTTCTATGACATAGCCATGATGGCCTGTGGTTCATTTCGTTATATTTTTCCTGTATCCATCCGGGATATTTCCCCTCCCATACTTTTATTATATTCTTCTATCCATTGCCCTCTATTTTCATTTCACATCTTTTTTTTTTTTTTTTTTTTTTTATTATTTTTCTTTCTCTTTTCCAGTCACGTTTTCTTCCCATTGTCTGCCAGGTAGACAGCCGCATTATCTCCTCTCGGTCCGGGTCGGTAGTCGGGTTCACCACGGTGATCTTGAATCCACGCTTTGCCATATCCGCCGTCGCCTCCGCCGCGCTCTGGTACAGGCGGGTGCCATCTTCGTAGAATACCCTCATCTTCGCTGGATACGGTGTCTGGAACTTGAGATTCTTCTCCTTCATTATTCTCTTGGCCTCGGCATATTCTCCTCGCTTCTTCAGTATTTCAGTGGGGAAGTCATGGTCGACATAGAAGCGATCGTTGCCACATGAGACGTTCTTCTTCTGCCATGTTCGGCGTATTATCTCTTCCTTCATTTTGTAACTCCCAAACTTAACCACGATTGACCGTGGCTTCAGCTGTGGGTTGTTAGGCCTCGGGGCCAGTGCCCGGTGTGCTCTTTCGATACGAAGGTCCATGTCATGAGGCAGACCGAGGGCGTCTTTAAACAAGCCATCTAGAAATCCATGCATGTCTTTCCCCTCTTTTTCCTCCGGGATACCATACACCCGCAGGTTCTCTCTCCTCGTCCTGCCCTCCTGGTCGAGTAGCTTAGCCTCCACGTCGGCCTGCCTCTGCATTAGCTTTTTTATTAAAACCGTCGCCGCACCAAGCACATTTTCATTTTCTCCGATTCTCCCCTCAGTTTCATCGAGCCTGTCGTTCATTTTGTTCATGTCATTTCTTATCTCCCGAAATTGACGCTCATTGTCTTTTCTGAAGTCTTTGAGCTCGTTGTATATGTTCAGCAGCGTGGCTTCTTGTTCACAGTCATCGTCGCCATCTTTTCCTCCCGTTACTTCGTCATTCTCTGCCATTCCGTCGTCCTTTCCAGTTGTAATCGTGGTCGCCCTACGTCTCGTGATAGCCCCTTCTGTCATCCCTATTAAATATATACCCTGGTGTTTTTACTAAATGTTTCACGGGGCTACATCATTTTGCTGTCGGGGAGCTCGCGAGTTAAGCAGCCATGTTCTTCCGCGGTCAGACCGGAAGTCTTGTTTTGGGGAAGGAATGTTTCTAATCTTTTGGATGTCATCTTAGTTACAAGTTTATAGTCTGTATTCAGGAGCGAGATTGGCCTGTAGGAGGCGCACTTTAAAGGGTCCTTCCCAGTCTTGTGAATAACCGATATAATGGCCCGAGAGAACGTCTCAGGAAATTGTTTTTCTTCTCTAGCTAATTGAAGGACTTCCATTAAGGGAGGGATTAAGAGGTCTTGAAATTCCTTGTAGAACTGGAGACTTATTCGACGGTAGAAGTTTAATGGTCGCTGTTACTTCGCAAATTGAAAAAGGTTTGCTCATAAACTCACTATCCTCGACAGACAAGCTTGGGAGATCAAGTTTGGAAAGAAAGGAGTCTATTGCTGTGCTGTCCCCGCTAGGTTGTGCAGTGTATAAGTCACTGTAATAGTTTCTAAAAGCATCGCTAATTTCTGTGGGTTTATTGGAGATTTTGCCCGGGGCTACTTCAATTCCGTTAACTGCCCTCTTGCTTTCTTCTGTTTTTAGTTGCCATGCCAGTACTTTGCTAGGTTTCTCTCCCAATTCATAGTATTTTTGTCTAGAACGCATAATGGATTTCTCAGTTTTGTATGTATTTAAGTTATTATATTGTATTTTTTTGTTCACCAGGGTCCTATATGTATCTTTATTTGATGTTCTCTGATAGTCTTTCTCAAGTGTTTGAATTTCAGCCTCAATAGAATCAAGTTCAGCACAGTATTTCTTTTTCATTCCCTTTGTATAGGAGATAATGTGGCCCCTTAGGTAAGCCTTGAGTGTATCCCAAAAGATGAAGCTATTAGGGGCAGATTGTTTATTTGTTAGTGTAAAGAATGCAATTTGTTCTCTAATAAAGGAGCAAAATTCTGGTTGTTTGAGAAGCATTGGATTAAATCGCCATCTATATATTGTTTTTATCTCATCTGGCATAAATATGGATATAATCAAGGGGGAATGATCGCTCAGCAGTCGAGTAAGGTATTGAGCGTTCAATACTCTATGGCATTGGTGAGTGGATAGCAGGAAGTTATCTATACGTGTGTGGGTTCCGTGGGGGTGAGAATAGAAGGAGTAATCTCTAACCCCTGGGTGGATTCCCCTCCAGGCATCTGTCAAGTTATAGTCCTTCATAAAAGAAATGGTTGTTTTTGCTGCCTTGGTAGGGGAAGCCGGGTTGGTTGAGGACCTATCTAGTACTGTATCCAGGCAGAAGTTGAAGTCCCCTCCCACAAAAATTATGCCCGTTGCCTGAGCTATAAGAAGGAAAATATTCTGGATGAAGGCAGGGTCGTCGAAGTTAGGTGCATAAATGTTCAATAGTGTCCAACGTTCCGAGTACATTTGTCCCTCAACAAGTACAAATCTGCCTCTAGTGTCAGAGGTGGTTTTGGTGGCAACGAAAGGGATGTTTTTGTTAATAAGGATTGCGGTTCCCCTAGATTTGGTATTAAAGGAGGAAGCAAACACCTGTCCAACCCATTCTCTCTTGAGTTTCTTATGCTCCTCATCAGAAAGATGCGTTTCCTGTAGGTATACAATGTCTGCCTTGAGTTTCTTTAGGTATGAATAGACCTTTTTCCTTTTGATTGGGTTGTTTAGGCCTTTGATATTGAATGTTATGAATTTAACTGGCTCCATCATTCGATCTGTGTGGTTGTGTTGTAAAGTGGTCTCCATCTCCCCACCACTCCATGTCTGGATTATTCTCTATTAGAGTATAAGGGTACCGATATCTCTCTATATGAAAAAGTATACATGTAGTACAGACGGAAACATACATAGAATACAAATAGAACATAAACACATTTACCCCTATGCCTGTCTCCCCAATTGAGACAGGCTGATAAATCCCCTGTTGACAGAGTGTCTTCCAATTGTGCAGCTTCACTCCTAGCCTATGTAGAGAGGCTCCTGCCTCTCATTATGTTATACTGCACATCTTGTTTGTGCTTTAACCGAAACTATTTCTGAGGAGCAAATGAACATTGTTATTTACATGAACAACCAATAACTTGGAGAACTGGAGATAGGTATGTGTAGAATTGTACCCAACCCTTGTTTCATGTTCAAAAGTGACATCAATTTAAAGGGAGAAAAAATAATAGATGGATATTTAAAAGATATATGTATGTATATAGTAGGTCAAACTGTCCTTACTTATATAAAAACCATTGTCATTTGTGAAGTGACAGTGATATGAAAAGTTCCACCTTACGTTCTAGGAAACAGAAAAAGCGATCCCATATCCAAATTAACTCTGGCAGGTCGATTTTGCAATATGTCAATTATTATGTAAAACTTGTCCTTCTAGAAGTGAAAGTAGTATGATAAAGAAATCAAAATAAAAGTTCCACCTTTGATTCTAAGAAGACCCAACCTTTGTTTCATGTTCGAAAGCGACATCCATTTGAAGGGAGAAAAAATAATAGATGGATATTCAAAAGATATAAATATAGTTGGTCAACATGTCCTTATTTATATAAAACTGTTGTCATTCGCAAAGTGACAGTAATATGAAAAGTTCCACCTTAAGTTCTAGGAAACAGAAAAAGCGATCCCATATCCAAATTAACTATGGCAGAAAAATAGAAATAAAATTAAAAGTCCACCTTAGATTCTGAGAAACAAAGAGCAAACAGAAGAAAAAAAAAATTAAGATTGCAAACTATGGTAGGTCGACTTTGTAAGATGTCCATATTTATATAAAGCCATTTTCATTCAAGAAGTGACAGTGAAATGGGAAATTCCACCTTAATCTCTAGAACCAGAAAAAGTGTATACATATACCCGTAAATTCTTTCACGGTCGATGTGGAACGTCTATTGTAGTCTGGTGACCCGGTCATTGAACTGGTTAATCAGACAAATTATGGCACGTCTACTTTGCAGTATGTCAGTAATTATATAAAACCATTATCATTCAAAAAGTGACGGTGAAATGAAAAGTTCCACCTTAAATTATAAACCTGGGGAAGCGATCACGTGACGTACCCATACCAACTATGACCGGTCGACTGCTTGTTTTCTTTCACGGTCGATGTGGAATGTCTTATAGCCTGGGGTCCCAGTCATTCATTTAACGGGGTTTTCAGCTTGGCCAAATCTTTCCTTGCAAAATGTCTTGGCTTCCTCCGGTGTGGTGAAAGTGTAGACTTCTCCCTCCGCCAGTGTCACCCGGAGGCGGGCGGGGTGAAGGAGCCCGAAGCGTATGCCTTTACGGTACAGGATAGTTTTGACCTCATTAAACGCTGCGCGTTTTTTAGAAAGGGCTGCGCTGTAATCCGGGTAGAATCTCAGAGTCTTATTCTGATAGCGGGGTTCGTTTTCTCTGGCCCAGCGTAATGCTCGTTCCTTCTCCTGGAACCGGTGGAAGCATACTATGATGGATCGTGGTGGGGTACCTGTTTTGGGTTTGGAGAGTAGAGATCGGTGTGCTCTCTCCAGCTCCGGTGGCTTGTTGAATACGTCGGGACCCATGACTTCCATCAGTAGATTTGCGACAAATTTAATAGAGTCTTGTCCCTTTTCGCTGTCTTCGGGTACGTTTACAATACGGAGGTTGACTCGCCTTGAACGATTTTCCAGCTTGTCGACCCGGTCTAGGAGGGTGCTGTTGTCTGTTTCCAATTTGCGTATGGTTTTCTCCGCTCTGACGAGACCCTCAAAGTTATCTCCCGCGGTGGTTTCAACTCTGGCGAGGCGTGCTTGAAAGGAATTAACCGTTTCGTGAAGTGCATCCACCGATGTTTGTAGGGGCGAGAGAGAGCTCTGTAACAAAGTTGAAAAGTCTTCTCTGAGGCTGGATCTTTGTTTTGCCAGAACTTCGAGTAGAATATTCATGGATAGGGCGTCTTGGCCGTCTTCCATGTGCTCCGTATTGACTGCGACGTCTCGTGCGGCCATTGTCTTGCTAGTAGCGTTAGCCCTATTGATTGGAGTTGTCCGTGTCGGTTGTAATGTCGCTTGTTTAAGATGTCTGGTCCTGTCGTTGTTCATTTTTACCTCGGTAGGGTGTTTGTTAAGTAGGAGTTTCGATTTTCTGTGGTTGAAACGTTTTTTAGATGTTAGAAATGTAAATTATTAGCGTGAGGCAGGAGAGCCTTCTCGACCACGTCTTTCTCCTACGCCGACATAACCGGAAGTCCTCTCCAGGCTACTATCTAACCAGGAAGTAAGGCTCTCCTCCAGGCTACTAGCTAACCAGGAAGTAAGGCTCTCCTCCAGCAGGCTACTAGCTAACCAGGAAGTAAGGCTCTCTTCTAGGCTACTAGCTAACCAGGAAGTAAGGCTCTCATCCAGGCTACTAGCTAACCAGGAAGTAAGCCTCCCCTCCAGCAGGCTACTAGCTAACCAGGAAGTAAGGCTCCCCTCCAGCAGGCTACTAGCTAACCAGGAAGTAAGGCCCTCCTCCAGGCTACTAGCTAACCAGGAAGTAAGGCTCTCCTCCAGGCTACTACCTAACCAGGAAGTAAGGCTCTCCTCCAGGCTACTAGCTAACCAGGAAGTGAGGCTCTCCTCCATGCTACTATCTAACCAGGAAGTAAGGCTCTCCTCCAGGCTACTAGCTAACCAGGAAGTAAGGCTCTCCTCCAGCAGGCTACTAGCTAACCAGGAAATAAGGCTCTCTTCTAGGCTACTAGCTAACCAGGAAGTAAGACTCTCATCCAGGCTACTAGCTAACCAGGAAGTAAGCCTCCCCTCCAGCAGGCTACTAGCTAACCAGGAAGTAAGGCTCCCCTCCAGCAGGCTACTAGCTAACCAGGAAGTAAGGCCCTCCTCCAGGCTACTAGCTAACCAGGAAGTGAGGCTCTCCTCCAGGCTACTAGCTAACCAGGAAGTGAGGCTCTCCTCCAGGCTACTAGCTAACCAGGAAGTGAGGCTCTCCTCCAGGCTACTAGCTAACCAGGAAGTAAGGCTCTCCTCCAGGCTACTAGCTAACCAGGAAATGAGCCTCTACTCCAGCAGGCTACTAGCTAACCAGGAAGTAAGACTCTCCTCCAGCAGGCTACTAGCTAACCAGGGTGTAAGACTCTCCTCCAGCAGGCTACTAGCTAACCAGGAAGTAAGGCTCTCCTCCAGGCTACTAGCTAACCAGGAAGTAAGGCTCTCTTCCAGGCTACTAGCTAACCAGGAAGTAAGGCTCTCCTCCAGGCTACTAGCTAACCAGGAAGTAAGGCTCTCCAGGCTACTAGCTACTAGCTAACCAGGAAGTGAGGCTCTCCTCCAGGCTACTAGCTAACCAGGAAGTAAGGCTCTCCTCCAGGCTACTAGCTAACCAGGAAATAAGGCTCTCCTCCAGGCTACTAGCTAACCAGGAAGTGAGGCTCTCCTCCAGGCTACTAGCTAACCAGGAAGTAAGGCTCTCCTCCAGGCTACTAGCTAACCAGGAAGTAAGGCTCTCCTCCAGGCTACTAGCTAACCAGGAAGTAAGGCTCTCCTCCTCCAGCAGGCTACTAGCTAACCAGGAAGTAAGGCTCTCCTCCAGCAGGCTACTAGCTAACCAGGAAGTGAGGCTCTCCTCCAGGCTACTAGCTAACCAGGAAGTAAGCCTCCCCTCCAGCAGGCTACTAGCTAACCAGGAAGTGAGGCTCTCCTCCAGGCTACTAGCTAACCAGGAAGTGAGGCTCTCCTCCAGGCTACTAGCTAACCAGGAAGTAAGGCTCTCCTCCAGGCTACTAGCTAACCAGGAAATGAGCCTCTACTCCAGCAGGCTACTAGCTAACCAGGAAGTGAGACTCTCCTCCAGCAGGCTACTAGCTAACCAGGAAGTAAGACTCTCCTCCAGCAGGCTACTAGCTAACCAGGAAGTAAGACTCTCCTCCAGCAGGCTACTAGCTAACCAGGAAGTAAGGCCCTCCTCCAGGCTACTAGCTAACCAGGAAGTAAGGCTCTCCTCCAGGCTACTAGCTAACCAGGAAGTGAGGCTCTCCTCCAGGCTACTAGCTAACCAGGAAGTAAGGCTCTCCTCCAGGCTACTAGCTAACCAGGAAGTGAGGCTCTCCTGCAGGCTACTAGGTAACCAGGAAGTAAGGCTCTCCTCCAGGCTACTAGCTAACCAGGAAGTAAGGCTCTCCTCCAGGCTACTAGCTAACCAGGAAGTGAGGCTCTCCTCCAGGCTACTAGCTAACCAGGAAGTAAGACTCTCCTCCAGGCTACTAGCTAACCAGGAAGTGAGGCTATCCTCCAGGCTACTAGCTAACCAGGAAGTAAGGCTCTTTTCCAGGCTACTAGCTAACAAGGAAGTAAGGCTCTCATCCAGGCTACTAGCTAACCAGGAAGTAAGCCTCCCCTCCAGCAGGCTACTAGCTAACCAGGAAATAAGGCTCCCCTCCAGCAGGCTACTAGCTAACCAGGAAGTAAGGCTCTCCTCCAGGCTACTAGCTAACCAGGAAGTGAGGCTCTCCTCCAGGCTACTAGCTAACCAGGAAGTGAGGCTCTCCTCCAGGCTACTAGCTAACCAGGAAGTGAGGCTCTCCTCCAGGCTACTAGGTAACCAGGAAGTGAGGCTCTCCTCCAGGCTACTAGCTAACCAGGAAATAAGGCTCTCCTCCAGGCTACTAGCTAACCAGGAAGTGAGGCTCTCCTCCAGGCTCAAGTTCAAGTTCAAGTTCTTTAATAGTTGTCATACAGAAGTACAGAATACTTTCATACAAAATGCTTCTTACTGTTACGCTCCAGAGACTGTGCTAGACAAGATAGTATCAAATAACATAATAACATAATATAGCATGAATTTAGAAGAAGAAAATGAGGTCACAGTGTTCGGTATAGACATATGTACAATGTTCTGAGTTACCATATAATATACAATACACAATACTATGCAGTGTACTAATGTACAGTACTATCTAGTGCAAAGCAGAAATGGGATGAGGTACAATTTTAGGTACAATTTTAGGTACAATTTACAGTAAGGTGTACGAGTTGTAGTGCAATCCTTCATCCATAAATATAAAGTGTGGGGAGTTAGCTACTAGCTAACCAGGAAGTGAGGCTCTCCTCCAGGCTACTAGCTACTAGCTAACCAGGAAGTAAGGCTCTCCTCCAGGCTACTAGCTACTAGCTAACCAGGAAGTTAGCTCTCTAAGGAAGTTCCAAGTCAGTCAGAAGATCCTTAAGAACTTCTACTCATGTACAATAGAGAGCATCTTGACCGGCAACATCACCTCCTGGTTTGGGAATAGCACTGCACAAGACCGAAGCAGACTACAAAGAGTGACACGTTCAGCCGAACGCACAATTGGAGGGGGGCTCCCCACCCTCCAGAACATTTACAACAAGCGTTGCAAGGGCAAGGCTAAGAGAATCATTAAGGACTCGAGCCACCCGAACAACTGCCTCTTTGAACTGCTGCGGTCAGGCAAGCGATACCGGAGTCTTAAGGCGAGCACAGAAAGACTCAGAAGAAGCTTCTATCCCCAGGCCATCAGGCTGCTAAACGAACAATGAACACTACACAACAACAACCACCAAACGCACATAGCACACACACCCACACGCACACACTCACTCAAACAAACAACACACTGCAGCACCCACTCTCCACACTTTAGATCACACAAACACACTTACACTTTATATTTATTGATAAAGGATTTGCACTACAACTCGTACACCTACTGTGAATTGTACCTAAATTGCACCTCGTCCCATTTCTCCATTTCTGCCTTGCACTATATAGTATTGTATATTAGTACACTGCACAGTATTGTATATTGTATGGTAACTACGTCTATTCTGCATCGAACATTGTACATATGTCTAAACTGAACACTGTGACCTCTTTTTTTTTACTTCTAATTTTACTATGTTATTTTATTTCATACTTATCTTGTCTTGCACAGTCTCTGGAGCGCAGCAGTAAGAAGCATTTTGTATAAAAGTATTCTGTACTTCTGTATGACAACTATTAAAGAAACTTGAGAAACTTGAAATTGTACCTAAATTGTACCTCATCCCATTTCTGCTTTGCACTATATAGTACTGTACATTAGTACACTGCATAGTATTGTATATTATATGGTAACTCAGAACATTGTACATATGTCTATACCGAACACTGTGACCTCATTTTCTTCTTCTAAATTACATGCTATACTATGTTATTTGATACTATCTTGTCTAGCACAGTCTCTGGAGCGTAACAGTAAGAAGCATTTTGTATGAAAGTATTCTGTACTTCTGTATGACAACTATTAAAGAAACTTAAACTTAAACTTAAACTTAAGTGAGGCTCTCCTCCAGGCTACTAGCTAACCAGGAAGTGAGGCCCTCCTCCAGGCTACCAGCTACTAGCTAACCAGGAAGTGAGGCTCTCCTCCAGCAGGCTACTAGCTAACCAGGAAGTGAGGCCCTCCTCCAGGCTACTAGCTAACCAGGAAGTAAGGCTCTCCTCCAGGCTACTAGCTACTAGCTAACCAGGAAGTGAGCCTCTCCTCCAGCAGGCTACTAGCTAACCAGGAAGTTAGACTCTCCTCCAGCAGGCTACTAGCTAACCAGGAAGTAAGGCTCTCCTCCAGGCTACTAGCTAACCAGGAAGTAAGGCTCTCCTCCAGGCTACTAGCTAACCAGGAAGTGAGCCTCTCCTCCAGCAGGCTACTAGCTAACCAGGAAATAAGGCTCTCCTCCAGGCAACTAGCTAACCAGGAAGTAAGGCTCTCCTCCAGGCTACTAGCTAACCAGGAAGTGAGCCTCTACTCCAGCAGGCTACTAGCTAACCAGGAAGTAAGACTCTCCTCCAGCAGGCTACTAGCTAACCAGGAAGTAAGACTCTCCTCCAGCAGGCTACTAGCTAACCAGGAAGTAAGACTCTCCTCCAGCAGGCTACTAGCTAACCAAGAAGTAAGGCTCTCCTCCAGGCTACTAGCTAACCAGGAAGTAAGGCTCTCCTCCAGGCTACTAGCTAACCACGAAGTGAGGCTCTCCTCCAGGCTACTAGCTAACCAGGAAGTAAGGCTCTCCTCCAGGCTACTAGCTAACCAGGAAGTGAGGCTCTCCTCCAGGCTACTAGCTAACCAGGAAGTAAGGCTCTCTTCCAGGCTACTAGCTAACCAGGAAGTAATGCTCTCCTCCAGGCTACTAGCTAACCAGGAAGTAAGGTTCTCCTCCAGGCTACTAGCTAACCAGGAAGTGAGGCTCTCCTCCAGGCTACTATCTAACCAGGAAGTAAGGCTCTCCTCCAGGCTACTAGCTAACCAGGAAGTAAGGCTCTCCTCCAGCAGGCTACTAGCTAACCAGGAAATAAGCCTCCCCTCCAGCAGGCTACTAGCTAACCAGGAAGTAAGGTTCCCCTCCAGCAGGCTACTAGCTAACCAGGAAGTAAGGCTCTCCTTCAGGCTACTAGCTAACCAGGAAGTAAGGCTCTCATCCAGGCTACTAGCTAACCAGGAAGTAAGCCTCCCCTCCAGCAGGCTACTAGCTAACCAGGAAGTAAGGCTCCCCTCCAGCAGGCTACTAGCTAACCAGGAAGTAAGGCTCTCCTCCAGGCTACTAGCTAACCAGGAAGTGAGGCTCTCCTCCAGGCTACTAGCTAACCAGGAAGTGAGGCTCTCCTCCAGGCTACTAGCTAACCAGGAAGTAAGGCTCTCCTCCAGGCTACTAGCTAACCAGGAAGTAAGGCTCTCCTCTAGGCTACTAGCTAACCAGGAAGTGAGCCTCTCCTCCAGCAGGCTACTAGCTAACCAGGAAATAAGGCTCTCCTCCAGGCTACTAGCTAACCAGGAAGTAAGGCTCTCCTCCAGGCTACTAGCTAACCAGGAAGTGAGCCTCTACTCCAGCAGGCTACTAGCTAACCAGGAAGTAAGACTCTCCTCCAGCAGGCTACTAGCTAACCAGGAAGTAAGACTCTCCTCCAGCAGGCTACTAGCTAACCAGGAAGTAAGACTCTCCTCCAGCAGGCTACTAGCTAACCAAGAAGTAAGGCTCTCCTCCAGGCTACTAGCTAACCAGGAAGTAAGGCTCTCCTCCAGGCTACTAGCTAACCAGGAAGTGAGGCTCTCCTCCAGGCTACTAGCTAACCAGGAAGTAAGGCTCTCCTCCAGGCTACTAGCTAACCAGGAAGTGAGGCTCTCCTCCAGGCTACTAGCTAACCAGGAAGTAAGGCTCTCTTCCAGGCTACTAGCTAACCAGGAAGTAAGGCTCTCATCCAGGCTACTAGCTAACCAGGAAGTAAGCCTCCCCCCAGCAGGCTACTAGCTAACCAGGAAGTAAGGCTCTCCTCCAGGCTACTAGCTAACCAGGAAGTGAGGCTCTCCTCCAGGCTACTAGCTAACCAGGAAGTGAGGCTCTCCTCCAGGCTACTAGCTAACCAGGAAGTGAGGCTCTCCTCCAGGCTACTAGCTAACCAGGAAGTGAGGCTCTCCTCCAGGCTACTAGCTAACCAGGAAGTAAGGCTCTCATCCAGGCTACTAGCTAACCAGGAAGTAAGCCTCCCCTCCAGCAGGCTACTAGCTAACCAGGAAGTAAGGCTCTCTTCCAGGCTACTAGCTAACCAGGAAGTAAGGCTCTCATCCAGGCTACTAGCTAACCAGGAAGTAAGCCTCCCCTCCAGCAGGCTACTAGCTAACCAGGAAGTAAGGCTCCCCTCCAGCAGGCTACTAGCTAACCAGGAAGTAAGGCTCTCCTCAAGGCTACTAGCTAACCAGGAAGTGAGGCTCTCCTCCAGGCTACTAGCTAACCAGGAAGTGAGGCTCTCCTCCAGGCTACTAGCTAACCAGGAAGTGAGGCTCTCCTCCAGGCTACTAGCTAACCAGGAAATAAGGCTCTCCTCCAGGCTACTAGCTAACCAGGAAGTGAGGCTCTCCTCAAGGCTACTAGCTAACCAGGAAGTAAGGCTCTCCTCCAGGCTACTAGCTAACCAGGAAGTGAGGCTCTCCTCCAGGCTACTAGCTAACCAGGAAGTGAGGCTCTCCTCCAGGCTACTAGCTAACCAGGAAGTAAGGCTCTCCTCCAGGCTACTAGCTAACCAGGAAGTGAGGCTCTCCTCCAGGCTACTAGCTAACCAGGAAGTAAGGCTCTCCTCCAGGCTACTAGCTAACCAAGAAGTGAGGCTCTCCTCCAGGCTACTAGCTAACCAGGAAGTAAGGCTCTCCTCCAGGCTATTAGCTACTAGCTAACCAGGAAGTGAGGCTCTCCTCCAGGCTACTAGCTAACCAGGAAGTGAGGCTCTCCTCCAGGCTACTAGCTAACCAGGAAGTAAGGCTCTCCTCCAGGCTACTAGCTAACCAGGAAGTGAGGCTCTCCTCCAGGCTACTAGCTAACCAGGAAGTGAGGCTCTCCTCCAGCTACTAGCTAACCAGGAAGTGAGGCCCTCCTCCAGGCTACTAGCTACTAGCTAACCAGGAAGTGAGGCTCTCCTCCAGCAGGCTACTAGCTAACCAGGAAGTAAGACTCTCCTCCAGCAGGCTACTAGCTAACCAGGAAGTAAGGCTCTCCTCCAGGCTACTAGCTAACCAGGAAGTAAGGCTCTCCTCCAGGCTACTAGCTAACCAGGAAGTGAGCCTCTCCTCCAGCAGGCTACTAGCTAACCAGGAAATAAGGCTCTCCTCCAGGCTACTAGCTAACCAGGAAGTGAGCCTCTACTCCAGCAGGCTACTAGCTAACCAGGAAGTAAGACTCTCCTCCAGCAGGCTACTAGCTAACCAGGAAGTAAGACTCTCCTCCAGCAGGCTACTAGCTAACCAGGAAGTAAGACTCTCCTCCAGCAGGCTACTAGCTAACCAAGAAGTAAGGCTCTCCTCCAGGCTACTAGCTAACCAGGAAGTAAGGCTCTCCTCCAGGCTACTAGCTAACCAGGAAGTGAGGCTCTCCTCCAGGCTACTAGCTAACCAGGAAGTAAGGCTCTCCTCCAGGCTACTAGCTAACCAGGAAGTGAGGCTCTCCTCCAGGCTACTAGCTAACCAGGAAGTAAGGCTCTCTTCCAGGCTACTAGCTAACCAGGAAGTAAGGCTCTCATCCAGGCTACTAGCTAACCAGGAAGTAAGCCTCCCCTCCAGCAGGCTACTAGCTAACCAGGAAGTAAGGCTCCCCTCCAGCAGGCTACTAGCTAACCAGGAAGTAAGGCTCTCCTCCAGGCTACTAGGTAACCAGGAAGTGAGGCTCTCCTCCAGGCTACTAGCTAACCAGGAAGTGAGGCTCTCCTCCAGGCTACTAGCTAACCAGGAAGTGAGGCTCTCCTCCAGGCTACTAGCTAACCAGGAAGTGAGGCTCTCCTCCAGGCTACTAGCTAACCAGGAAGTAAGGCTCTCCTCCAGGCTACTAGCTAACCAGGAAGTGAGGCTCTCCTCCGGCTACTAGCTAACCAGGAAGTAAGGCTCACCTCCAGGCTACTAGCTACTAGCTAACCAAGAAGTGAGGCTCTCCTCCAGGCTACTAGCTAACCAGGAAGTGAGGCCCTCCTCCAGGCTACTAGCTACTAGCTAACCAGGAAATGAGGCTCTCCTCCAGGCTACTAGCTAACCAGGAAGTGAGGCTCTCCTCCAGGCTACTAGCTAACCAGGAAGTAAGGCTCTCCTCCAGGCTACTAGCTACTAGCTAACCAGGAAGTGAGGCTCTCCTCCAGGCTACTAGCTAACCAGGAAGTGAGGCTCTCCTCCAGCTACTAGCTAACCAGGAAGTGAGGTCCTCCTCCAGGCTACTAGCTAACCAGGAAATAAGGCTCTCCTCCAGGCTACTAGCTAACCAGGAAGTGAGCCTCTACTCCAGCAGGCTACTAGCTAACCAGGAAGTAAGCCTCCCCTCCAGCAGGCTACTAGCTAACCAGGAAGTAAGGCTCCCCTCCAGCAGGCTACTAGCTAACCAGGAAGTAAGGCTCTCCTCCAGGCTACTAGCTAACCAGGAAGTGAGGCTCTCCTCCAGGCTACTAGCTAACCAGGAAGTAAGGCTCTCCTCCAGGCTACTAGCTAACCAGGAAGTGAGGCTCTCCTCCAGGCTACTAGCTAACCAGGAAGTAAGGCTCTCCTCCAGGCTACTAGCTAACCAGGAAGTAAGGCTCTCCTCCAGGCTACTAGCTAACCAGGAAGTGAGGCTCTCCTCCAGGCTACTAGCTAACCAGGAAGTAAGGCTCTCCTCCAGGCTACTAGCTAACCAGGAAGTAAGGCTCTCCTCTAGGCTACTAGCTAACCAGGAAGTGAGCCTCTCCTCCAGCAGGCTACTAGCTAACCAGGAAATAAGGCTCTCCTCCAGGCTACTAGCTAACCAGGAAGTGAGGCTCTCCTCCAGGCTACTAGCTAACCAGGAAGTGAGGTCCTCCTCCAGGCTACTAGCTAACCAGGAAATAAGGCTCTCCTCCAGGCTACTAGCTAACCAGGAAGTAAGCCTCCCCTCCAGCAGGCTACTAGCTAACCAGGAAGTAAGGCTCCCCTCCAGCAGGCTACTAGCTAACCAGGAAGTAAGGCTCTCCTCCAGGCTACTAGCTAACCAGGAAGTGAGGCTCTCCTCCAGGCTACTAGCTAACCAGGAAGTAAGGCTCTCCTCCAGGCTACTAGCTAACCAGGAAGTGAGGCTCTCCTCCAGGCTACTAGCTAACCAGGAAGTAAGGCTCTCCTCCAGGCTACTAGCTAACCAGGAAGTAAGGCTCTCCTCCAGGCTACTAGCTAACCAGGAAGTGAGGCTCTCCTCCAGGCTACTAGCTAACCAGGAAGTAAGGCTCTCCTCCAGGCTACTAGCTAACCAGGAAGTAAGGCTCTCCTCTAGGCTACTAGCTAACCAGGAAGTGAGCCTCTCCTCCAGCAGGCTACTAGCTAACCAGGAAATAAGGCTCTCCTCCAGGCTACTAGCTAACCAGGAAGTAAGGCTCTCCTCCAGGCTACTAGCTAACCAGGAAGTGAGCCTCTACTCCAGCAGGCTACTAGCTAACCAGGAAGTAAGACTCTCCTCCAGCAGGCTACTAGCTAACCAGGAAGTAAGACTCTCCTCCAGCAGGCTACTAGCTAACCAGGAAGTAAGACTCTCCTCCAGCAGGCTACTAGCTAACCAAGAAGTAAGGCTCTCCTCCAGGCTACTAGCTAACCAGGAAGTAAGGCTCTCCTCCAGGCTACTAGCTAACCAGGAAGTGAGGCTCTCCTCCAGGCTACTAGCTAACCAGGAAGTAAGGCTCTCCTCCAGGCTACTAGCTAACCAGGAAGTGAGGCTCTCCTCCAGGCTACTAGCTAACCAGGAAGTAAGGCTCTCTTCCAGGCTACTAGCTAACCAGGAAGTAAGGCTCTCATCCAGGCTACTAGCTAACCAGGAAGTAAGCCTCCCCCAGCAGGCTACTAGCTAACCAGGAAGTAAGGCTCTCCTCCAGGCTACTAGCTAACCAGGAAGTGAGGCTCTCCTCCAGGCTACTAGCTAACCAGGAAGTGAGGCTCTCCTCCAGGCTACTAGCTAACCAGGAAGTGAGGCTCTCCTCCAGGCTACTAGCTAACCAGGAAGTGAGGCTCTCCTCCAGGCTACTAGCTAACCAGGAAGTAAGGCTCTCATCCAGGCTACTAGCTAACCAGGAAGTAAGCCTCCCCTCCAGCAGGCTACTAGCTAACCAGGAAGTAAGGCTCTCTTCCAGGCTACTAGCTAACCAGGAAGTAAGGCTCTCATCCAGGCTACTAGCTAACCAGGAAGTAAGCCTCCCCTCCAGCAGGCTACTAGCTAACCAGGAAGTAAGGCTCCCCTCCAGCAGGCTACTAGCTAACCAGGAAGTAAGGCTCTCCTCAAGGCTACTAGCTAACCAGGAAGTGAGGCTCTCCTCCAGGCTACTAGCTAACCAGGAAGTGAGGCTCTCCTCCAGGCTACTAGCTAACCAGGAAGTGAGGCTCTCCTCCAGGCTACTAGCTAACCAGGAAATAAGGCTCTCCTCCAGGCTACTAGCTAACCAGGAAGTGAGGCTCTCCTCAAGGCTACTAGCTAACCAGGAAGTAAGGCTCTCCTCCAGGCTACTAGCTAACCAGGAAGTGAGGCTCTCCTCCAGGCTACTAGCTAACCAGGAAGTGAGGCTCTCCTCCAGGCTACTAGCTAACCAGGAAGTAAGGCTCTCCTCCAGGCTACTAGCTAACCAGGAAGTGAGGCTCTCCTCCAGGCTACTAGCTAACCAGGAAGTAAGGCTCTCCTCCAGGCTACTAGCTAACCAAGAAGTGAGGCTCTCCTCCAGGCTACTAGCTAACCAGGAAGTAAGGCTCTCCTCCAGGCTATTAGCTACTAGCTAACCAGGAAGTGAGGCTCTCCTCCAGGCTACTAGCTAACCAGGAAGTGAGGCTCTCCTCCAGGCTACTAGCTAACCAGGAAGTAAGGCTCTCCTCCAGGCTACTAGCTAACCAGGAAGTGAGGCTCTCCTCCAGGCTACTAGCTAACCAGGAAGTGAGGCTCTCCTCCAGCTACTAGCTAACCAGGAAGTGAGGCCCTCCTCCAGGCTACTAGCTACTAGCTAACCAGGAAGTGAGGCTCTCCTCCAGCAGGCTACTAGCTAACCAGGAAGTAAGACTCTCCTCCAGCAGGCTACTAGCTAACCAGGAAGTAAGGCTCTCCTCCAGGCTACTAGCTAACCAGGAAGTAAGGCTCTCCTCCAGGCTACTAGCTAACCAGGAAGTGAGCCTCTCCTCCAGCAGGCTACTAGCTAACCAGGAAATAAGGCTCTCCTCCAGGCTACTAGCTAACCAGGAAGTGAGCCTCTACTCCAGCAGGCTACTAGCTAACCAGGAAGTAAGACTCTCCTCCAGCAGGCTACTAGCTAACTAGGAAGTAAGACTCTCCTCCAGCAGGCTACTAGCTAACCAGGAAGTAAGACTCTCCTCCAGCAGGCTACTAGCTAACCAAGAAGTAAGGCTCTCCTCCAGGCTACTAGCTAACCAGGAAGTAAGGCTCTCCTCCAGGCTACTAGCTAACCAGGAAGTGAGGCTCTCCTCCAGGCTACTAGCTAACCAGGAAGTAAGGCTCTCCTCCAGGCTACTAGCTAACCAGGAAGTGAGGCTCTCCTCCAGGCTACTAGCTAACCAGGAAGTAAGGCTCTCTTCCAGGCTACTAGCTAACCAGGAAGTAAGGCTCTCATCCAGGCTACTAGCTAACCAGGAAGTAAGCCTCCCCTCCAGCAGGCTACTAGCTAACCAGGAAGTAAGGCTCCCCTCCAGCAGGCTACTAGCTAACCAGGAAGTAAGGCTCTCCTCCAGGCTACTAGGTAACCAGGAAGTGAGGCTCTCCTCCAGGCTACTAGCTAACCAGGAAGTGAGGCTCTCCTCCAGGCTACTAGCTAACCAGGAAGTGAGGCTCTCCTCCAGGCTACTAGCTAACCAGGAAGTGAGGCTCTCCTCCAGGCTACTAGCTAACCAGGAAGTAAGGCTCTCCTCCAGGCTACTAGCTAACCAGGAAGTGAGGCTCTCCTCCGGCTACTAGCTAACCAGGAAGTAAGGCTCACCTCCAGGCTACTAGCTACTAGCTAACCAAGAAGTGAGGCTCTCCTCCAGGCTACTAGCTAACCAGGAAGTGAGGCCCTCCTCCAGGCTACTAGCTACTAGCTAACCAGGAAATGAGGCTCTCCTCCAGGCTACTAGCTAACCAGGAAGTGAGGCTCTCCTCCAGGCTACTAGCTAACCAGGAAGTAAGGCTCTCCTCCAGGCTACTAGCTACTAGCTAACCAGGAAGTGAGGCTCTCCTCCAGGCTACTAGCTAACCAGGAAGTGAGGCTCTCCTCCAGCTACTAGCTAACCAGGAAGTGAGGTCCTCCTCCAGGCTACTAGCTAACCAGGAAATAAGGCTCTCCTCCAGGCTACTAGCTAACCAGGAAGTGAGCCTCTACTCCAGCAGGCTACTAGCTAACCAGGAAGTAAGCCTCCCCTCCAGCAGGCTACTAGCTAACCAGGAAGTAAGGCTCCCCTCCAGCAGGCTACTAGCTAACCAGGAAGTAAGGCTCTCCTCCAGGCTACTAGCTAACCAGGAAGTGAGGCTCTCCTCCAGGCTACTAGCTAACCAGGAAGTAAGGCTCTCCTCCAGGCTACTAGCTAACCAGGAAGTGAGGCTCTCCTCCAGGCTACTAGCTAACCAGGAAGTAAGGCTCTCCTCCAGGCTACTAGCTAACCAGGAAGTAAGGCTCTCCTCCAGGCTACTAGCTAACCAGGAAGTGAGGCTCTCCTCCAGGCTACTAGCTAACCAGGAAGTAAGGCTCTCCTCCAGGCTACTAGCTAACCAGGAAGTAAGGCTCTCCTCTAGGCTACTAGCTAACCAGGAAGTGAGCCTCTCCTCCAGCAGGCTACTAGCTAACCAGGAAATAAGGCTCTCCTCCAGGCTACTAGCTAACCAGGAAGTAAGGCTCTCCTCCAGGCTACTAGCTAACCAGGAAGTGAGCCTCTACTCCAGCAGGCTACTAGCTAACCAGGAAGTAAGACTCTCCTCCAGCAGGCTACTAGCTAACCAGGAAGTAAGACTCTCCTCCAGCAGGCTACTAGCTAACCAGGAAGTAAGACTCTCCTCCAGCAGGCTACTAGCTAACCAAGAAGTAAGGCTCTCCTCCAGGCTACTAGCTAACCAGGAAGTAAGGCTCTCCTCCAGGCTACTAGCTAACCAGGAAGTGAGGCTCTCCTCCAGGCTACTAGCTAACCAGGAAGTAAGGCTCTCCTCCAGGCTACTAGCTAACCAGGAAGTGAGGCTCTCCTCCAGGCTACTAGCTAACCAGGAAGTAAGGCTCTCTTCCAGGCTACTAGCTAACCAGGAAGTAAGGCTCTCATCCAGGCTACTAGCTAACCAGGAAGTAAGCCTCCCCCCAGCAGGCTACTAGCTAACCAGGAAGTAAGGCTCTCCTCCAGGCTACTAGCTAACCAGGAAGTGAGGCTCTCCTCCAGGCTACTAGCTAACCAGGAAGTGAGGCTCTCCTCCAGGCTACTAGCTAACCAGGAAGTGAGGCTCTCCTCCAGGCTACTAGCTAACCAGGAAGTGAGGCTCTCCTCCAGGCTACTAGCTAACCAGGAAGTAAGGCTCTCATCCAGGCTACTAGCTAACCAGGAAGTAAGCCTCCCCTCCAGCAGGCTACTAGCTAACCAGGAAGTAAGGCTCTCTTCCAGGCTACTAGCTAACCAGGAAGTAAGGCTCTCATCCAGGCTACTAGCTAACCAGGAAGTAAGCCTCCCCTCCAGCAGGCTACTAGCTAACCAGGAAGTAAGGCTCCCCTCCAGCAGGCTACTAGCTAACCAGGAAGTAAGGCTCTCCTCAAGGCTACTAGCTAACCAGGAAGTGAGGCTCTCCTCCAGGCTACTAGCTAACCAGGAAGTGAGGCTCTCCTCCAGGCTACTAGCTAACCAGGAAGTGAGGCTCTCCTCCAGGCTACTAGCTAACCAGGAAATAAGGCTCTCCTCCAGGCTACTAGCTAACCAGGAAGTGAGGCTCTCCTCAAGGCTACTAGCTAACCAGGAAGTAAGGCTCTCCTCCAGGCTACTAGCTAACCAGGAAGTGAGGCTCTCCTCCAGGCTACTAGCTAACCAGGAAGTGAGGCTCTCCTCCAGGCTACTAGCTAACCAGGAAGTAAGGCTCTCCTCCAGGCTACTAGCTAACCAGGAAGTGAGGCTCTCCTCCAGGCTACTAGCTAACCAGGAAGTAAGGCTCTCCTCCAGGCTACTAGCTAACCAAGAAGTGAGGCTCTCCTCCAGGCTACTAGCTAACCAGGAAGTAAGGCTCTCCTCCAGGCTATTAGCTACTAGCTAACCAGGAAGTGAGGCTCTCCTCCAGGCTACTAGCTAACCAGGAAGTGAGGCTCTCCTCCAGGCTACTAGCTAACCAGGAAGTAAGGCTCTCCTCCAGGCTACTAGCTAACCAGGAAGTGAGGCTCTCCTCCAGGCTACTAGCTAACCAGGAAGTGAGGCTCTCCTCCAGCTACTAGCTAACCAGGAAGTGAGGCCCTCCTCCAGGCTACTAGCTACTAGCTAACCAGGAAGTGAGGCTCTCCTCCAGCAGGCTACTAGCTAACCAGGAAGTAAGACTCTCCTCCAGCAGGCTACTAGCTAACCAGGAAGTAAGGCTCTCCTCCAGGCTACTAGCTAACCAGGAAGTAAGGCTCTCCTCCAGGCTACTAGCTAACCAGGAAGTGAGCCTCTCCTCCAGCAGGCTACTAGCTAACCAGGAAATAAGGCTCTCCTCCAGGCTACTAGCTAACCAGGAAGTGAGCCTCTACTCCAGCAGGCTACTAGCTAACCAGGAAGTAAGACTCTCCTCCAGCAGGCTACTAGCTAACCAGGAAGTAAGACTCTCCTCCAGCAGGCTACTAGCTAACCAGGAAGTAAGACTCTCCTCCAGCAGGCTACTAGCTAACCAAGAAGTAAGGCTCTCCTCCAGGCTACTAGCTAACCAGGAAGTAAGGCTCTCCTCCAGGCTACTAGCTAACCAGGAAGTGAGGCTCTCCTCCAGGCTACTAGCTAACCAGGAAGTAAGGCTCTCCTCCAGGCTACTAGCTAACCAGGAAGTGAGGCTCTCCTCCAGGCTACTAGCTAACCAGGAAGTAAGGCTCTCTTCCAGGCTACTAGCTAACCAGGAAGTAAGGCTCTCATCCAGGCTACTAGCTAACCAGGAAGTAAGCCTCCCCTCCAGCAGGCTACTAGCTAACCAGGAAGTAAGGCTCCCCTCCAGCAGGCTACTAGCTAACCAGGAAGTAAGACTCTCCTCCAGCAGGCTACTAGCTAACCAGGAAGTAAGACTCTCCTCCAGCAGGCTACTAGCTAACCAGGAAGTAAGACTCTCCTCCAGCAGGCTACTAGCTAACCAGGAAGTAAGACTCTCCTCCAGCAGGCTACTAGCTAACCAAGAAGTAAGGCTCTCCTCCAGGCTACTAGCTAACCAGGAAGTAAGGCTCTCCTCCAGGCTACTAGCTAACCAGGAAGTGAGGCTCTCCTCCAGGCTACTAGCTAACCAGGAAGTAAGGCTCTCCTCCAGGCTACTAGCTAACCAGGAAGTGAGGCTCTCCTCCAGGCTACTAGCTAACCAGGAAGTAAGGCTCTCTTCCAGGCTACTAGCTAACCAGGAAGTAAGGCTCTCATCCAGGCTACTAGCTAACCAGGAAGTAAGCCTCCCCTCCAGCAGGCTACTAGCTAACCAGGAAGTAAGGCTCCCCTCCAGCAGGCTACTAGCTAACCAGGAAGTAAGGCTCTCCTCCAGGCTACTAGCTAACCAGGAAGTGAGGCTCTCCTCCAGGCTACTAGCTAACCAGGAAGTGAGGCTCTCCTCCAGGCTACTAGCTAACCAGGAAGTGAGGCTCTCCTCCAGGCTACTAGCTAACCAGGAAGTGAGGCTCTCCTCCAGGCTACTAGCTAACCAGGAAGTAAGGCTCTCCTCCAGGCTACTAGCTAACCAGGAAGTGAGGCTCTCCTCCGGCTACTAGCTAACCAGGAAGTAAGGCTCACCTCCAGGCTACTAGCTACTAGCTAACCAAGAAGTGAGGCTCTCCTTCAGGCTACTAGCTAACCAGGAAGTGAGGCCCTCCTCCAGGCTACTAGCTACTAGCTAACCAGGAAATGAGGCTCTCCTCCAGGCTACTAGCTAACCAGGAAGTGAGGCTCTCCTCCAGGCTACTAGCTAACCAGGAAGTAAGGCTCTCCTCCAGGCTACTAGCTACTAGCTAACCAGGAAGTGAGGCTCTCCTCCAGGCTACTAGCTAACCAGGAAGTGAGGCTCTCCTCCAGCTACTAGCTAACCAGGAAGTGAGGTCCTCCTCCAGGCTACTAGCTAACCAGGAAATAAGGCTCTCCTCCAGGCTACTAGCTAACCAGGAAGTGAGCCTCTACTCCAGCAGGCTACTAGCTAACCAGGAAGTAAGCCTCTCCTCCAGCAGGCTACTAGCCTAACCAGGAAGTAAGGCTCTCCTCCAGGCTACTAGCTAACCAGGAAGTGAGGCTCTCCTCCAGGCTACTAGCTAACCAGGAAGTAAGGCTCTCCTCCAGCAGGCTACTAGCTAACCAGGAAGTAAGACTCTCCTCCAGCAGGCTACTAGCTAACCAGGAAGTAAGGCTCTCCTCCAGGCTACTAGCTAACCAGGAAGTAAGGCTCTCTTCCAGGCTACTAGCTAACCAGGAAGTAAGGATCTCCTCCAGGCTACTAGCTAACCAGGAAGTAAGGCTCTCCAGGCTACTAGCTACTAGCTAACCAGGAAGTAAGGCTCTCCTCCAGGCTACTAGCTAACCAGGAAGTAAGGCTCTCCAGGCTACTAGCTAACCAGGAAGTAAGGCCCTCCTCCAGGCTACTGGCTAACCAGGAAGTGAGGCTCTCCTCCAGGCTACTAGCTAACCAGGAAGTAAGACTCTCCTCCAGCAGGCTACTAGCTAACCAGGAAGTAAGGCTCTCCTCCAGGCTACTAGCTAACCAGGAAGTAAGGCTCTCCTCCAGGCTACTAGCTAACCAGGAAGTGAGGCTCTCCTCCAGGCTACTAGCTAACCAGGAAGTGAGGCTCTACTCCAGCAGGCTACTAGCTAACCAGGAAGTAAGGCTCTCCTCCAGCAGGCTACTAAATAACCAGGAAATAAGGCTCTCCTCCAGGCTACTAGCTAACCAGGAAGTAAGGCTCTCCTCCAGGCTACTAGCTAACCAGGAAGTAAGACTCTCCTCCAGCAGGCTACTAGCTAACCAGGAAGTAAGACTCTCCTCCAGCAGGCTACTAGCTAACCAGGAAGTAAGACGCTCCTCCAGCAGGCTACTAGCTAACCAAGAAGTAAGGCTCTCCTCCAGGCTACTAGCTAACCAGGAAGTAAGGCTCTCCTCCAGGCTACTAGCTAACCAGGAAGTGAGGCTCTCTTCCAGGCTACTAGCTAACCAGGAAGTAAGCCTCCCCTCCAGCAGGCTACTAGCTAACCAGGAAGTGAGGCTCTCCTCCAGGCTACTAGCTAACCAGGAAGTGAGGCTCTCCTCCAGGCTACTAGCTAACCAGGAAGTGAGGCTCTCCTCCAGGCTACTAGCTAACCAGGAAATAAGGCTCTCCTCCAGGCTACTAGCTAACCAGGAAGTGAGGCTCTCCTCCAGGCTACTAGCTAACCAGGAAGTAAGGCTCTCCTCCAGGCTACTAGCTAACCAGGAAGTGAGGCTCTCTTCCAGGCTACTAGCTAACCAGGAAGTAAGGCTCTCATCCAGGCTACTAGCTAACCAGGAAGTAAGCCTCCCCTCCAGCAGGCTACTAGCTAACCAGGAAGTAAGGTTCCCCTCCAGCAGGCTACTAGCTAACCAGGAAGTAAGGCTCTCCTCCAGGCTACTAGCTAACCAGGAAGTGAGGCTCTCCTCCAGGCTACTAGCTAACCAGGAAGTGAGGCTCTCCTCCAGGCTACTAGCTAACCAGGAAGTAAGGCCCTCCTCCAGGCTACTACCTAACCAGGAAGTGAGGCTCTCCTCCAGGCTACTAGCTAACCTGGAAGTAAGGCTATCCTCCAGGCTACTCGCTAACCAGGAAGTAAGGCTCTCCTCCAGGCTACTAGCTAACCAGGAAGTAAGACTTTCCTCCAGGCTACTAGCTAACCAGGAAGTAAGGCTCTCCTCTAGGCTACTAGCTAACCAGGAAGTGAGGCTCTCCTCCAGGCTACTAGCTAACCAGGAAGTGAGGCTCTCCTCCAGCCTACATTTACATTTACATTTAGTCATTTAGCTGACGCTTTTATCCAAAGCGACTTACAAGTTCTGTACGACAAGCCATCAGGAAGAGCACAACTCTATCAGCTGAGTAACAATGTTCATCAAAGTGTTGAGTGCTACAGTGTAGGTTAGTTTATTAGGACAAGTGCATGACAGTATGGTTAGTTAGGGTTAGATTTTTTTTTTTTTTTTTAATTCAGATAATGGTTGAAGAAGTGCGTCTTTAGTCGACGGCGAAAGATTGGACGTGTTTCGGCTGTCCTAACTGGGGTGGGTAGTTCATTCCACCATTGTGGGGCAAGGACTGAGAATAGGCGACTTCTCTTTGATGACCCTCCCGGAGCTTGGATAGGAGTAGGTCTGAGGCGGCCAGAAGATGCAGAGCGTAGGGGTCTTGAGGGTGTGTAGTTAGAGACCATTGACCGGAGGTAGGCGGGAGCAGTTCCCTTTGCCGCACGGTATGCTAGGTCGAGGGCCTTGAAGCGGATTCGTGCAGCAATGGGGAGCCAGTGCAGGTCCCTAAGAAGTGGGGTGACATGGGCCGACTTCGGTAGGTTTGAGATCAGGCGGGCCGCTGCGTTCTGAATGAGTTGAAGAGGCTTAGTGGCAGTGGCCGGGAGGCCAGCGAGCAGTGCGTTGCAGTAGTCGAGGCGGGAGATGACTGTTGATTGGACGAGGAGTTGGGTGGCTTCTTTTGTCAGGAAGGGGCGTATCCTTCTGACGTTGCTCAGGAGGAATCGGCAGGTTCTGGTTGTCGCTGCGATGTGAGCAGAGAAGTTCAACTGGTCGTCGAGGACAACACCAAGGTTCTTGGCGGTCGGGGACGCGGTCACAGCTGCATTCTCGACTGTGATGGAAAGGTCGGTCAGGGGGGAGGATTTGGCCTACTAGCTACTAGCTAACCAGGAAGCGAGGCTCTCCTACAGGCTACTAGCTAACCAGGAAGTAAGGCCCTCCTCCAGGCTACTAGATAACCAGGAAGTGAGGCTCTCCTCCAGGCTACTAGCTAACCAGGAAGTGAGGCTCTTGTGGGATATTTGTGGATATCCTGATGAAGAATGTTCTCAGTCAACCGAGGTTTGGATAATAACAAAGGTTTATTAACCAAACAGATAGTAAGTACATAGAGAGAATGGCTGAGGGCTTCCCCCAGTTGATCAGCTGAAATGACCCAGGTGAGAAGACCTCGATTGTGGTTGGGAGGAGCCCTATATAGTTCAACAAGGGGGGGTGTGTGGTCCCATTTGATAGGTCAAATGGGGGGGGGGGGGGGGGGTACAGGTTTGGGGAGAAAGGGGAGGGGAATGTCTTATTCCACAGAGAGGGGGGGGGGGCACAGGTAAGGGGGACACAGGGGAGGGGAGTATATTTACATGAGGACATTATATTATACCACAATACTCACTTTTCTCTGTTATAATGTGGGTGAGATTAATGTATAATATACCAGGGTTGTTTGGAACAGGTAAAAGTGAAAATAGAAAACAATTAAAATAATGAAAATTTTGGCCGATGTGATGTTGGTTGGCATAACAGTTTAAAATAGAATTATTTATATACATGATTCCTGACATGATCGACTGGACTGCGGTCTGTGTTATTTTGATATCAGAGATGTGGGAATAGATATCACCCTTTTCTTTTATTAATCGCTCAAAATATCTATATCAATGAGTGGTCCTCAACTCTGATATCAAACAATAATTAACATAATCATTAGAAGCTATAGCTGGGCATATATCTTGGCATACTGTCATGTACGAAGGTCAAACGACCGCACCTGAAGAGTATCTGGAGTAGGCTGTACATGAACAGAAACAGCCTCTCTCAGTAAATGTTTTCAAAATAGTCCCGGGCAGGTAGGTAATAACAAACACAAGACGTTGTTCCAAAATTAGTAAATGAGGTTTTATTAGAATGTGGGGGTTTCAACCCACTGCCTTTTCCCAAAGGGAAAAGGGGATGTCGTCGGTGGGGATTTCAACCCACAACAATTAACAAACAGGGAGATATAAGGGGAGAACAAACAAGGGAAGTATAATAGTAACCAAGTCTGGACAAACACAAAGAACCACCACTCTAACCATGCCGCTCCAGTTTAGGATGAACACCAATCCACCTCCTATCACATGGAGTGTGGGATGAACCACCGCTCTAACCGTACAGCTCATGGTTTAGGATGCCATGAAGCCAACAAGATCCACATACATATACTTTAAACATACAAGCTCACCTTCTTAAACATAGAAACACCACTCTACCCATGTGCAGGATGAATCCAAGGTGGCCAACAGTATATACATCTCCCACAAACATGTAAACACAATGGCAACCTCACTCTACTCAAAGACTGAGCAATTGACTGAGAATGAGGCGCCGAGATGTGTGTGTGCCGTCAGGTATTTGACTACCCATCCCTCTTGAGCTGATTGCCAATCAGCTGTCATTCATTAGCAATCAGCACTCTTCAGTAGGGATGGGCAGCACCTGACAGGGAGAGAAGAGACAGCATTAGCTCTCATGTTTACACACACACACATCATATACAAAACAACACATTAAAATATACTAACCTGATGTTCAGAAGGTGTCATAAATACAGTAATAATGGTAATGACCAACCCACGTACCTTCAGTCGTTCATGTCGTGACTCAGGGGAGCTAATGTGATGGTTGTACATACAGGCATCGTAATAAACCAATTAAATACATGCACTGTCTCTGTGTGGTCAGAGTGCACAGGGTGAACAACAAAATTGTGTGCAGGAATAGGATTTACACATAAGGCTAATGTGTACAAAAACATTTTAACAACCGTTAACCTGGTGGTTAATAAAACTAACATGATTGATTATGGGAAACTGTTCAAAAAATATATATATGCACATTTTATAATGATTCTTGATGAAATTACTTAGGATCCAGTTGTATTTAACCTGAGTTTGAGTGTCACTTTCATCTGTGATTGAAAGATTGATCTTTACTTAGAATCAGGCAATTTTGTAACCTAAGTAATTCAAATGTGATGTAATGTGATCATGTGACCACTTCTTCCTTCAGCAATACATTTTAGCTCATTATTACTAACCATTGTTAATGCTTTCTCATTGATTTCTTTTCATCACATCCCTAGTTCATCGTTTTGCAGATACATACAATTGTGTGAAAAGTTTCCTGCTTGTGAAGGTATTAATCTGAATGATGTTGCGTCGTTGTTGACAAGGTGTTCTCTGTCGGTCGTGTGGCAGGGCCAAACAGTAACACATAAAAATTAAATAAATACATAACAATGTGGACACTGTGTGTTCAGAAGTCTCTTGGTTCACAGGTCTCTGATGATGTGTCTCTTGTTGACGATGCAGTCGGGAACATTCACTGGTCCATCATTCAGAGGGGGCCTACAGGAGGTCGCCGTCCACTCCCTGTGTACCTTGTCAAGGGTCACCGGTAGCAGTCAACTATAGTGGCCTTGCAGACTCTTTTCCTGGAGCCTATGTTGTTCTCCACCACCATCACATGTCTGCCACTGTGCTCACGCTTGACCTTTATCAGGCCTTGAGACATGGCGGTAGGGTGGTCTTGAACGTGCTGTGTGGTGGTTGGTCCCCCGCTCCCCGTCATCGCGGTACCAGAGGGGCGAGGGTTTGCTGGTGTAGTGGCCTGTCTGTAGGACGCTCTCTCTCACACGGATGACAATCTTGTCATGGGAATCCACCTTGATGGTCGGGGCTTTGGTTCCCATCTGCAGGTGATGGGTTTGGTCTGCCGTGGTCTGCAGTGCCGGGGTGGAGGCCGTCAAAGGTTGATCTCCTCTTCGTCAGTGTCTCCTTCAATGGTCAGTCTCCTTCGTGGTCCCCTGCTCCCCTTTCTTGGGGACGTCTGTGGGCTGGGTTGGATGGCGGCTCTCCCACGGTTGTTGTCGTCGCCCTGGTTGTGTCCGCAGCTCCTTGACGGTGTCCTTCGTGGTCCTCTGCTGTTGTTCGTGGTTCAGGTCACGCGTCGTCTCACGCGTCCTGTCCTCTCATCAATTCATGATCTGAGGATGATGAAAACTGCCTTAGAAAACCTCCTCACATAAATGATTCAACGCCTTTCTGCTAAAGAGGAAAATCATTTTGGGTTAATTCATTTCATTGTGTAATACCATCATGCATTTGATATCGTTTGGATCCGATCTTTGCATGGAATCAGAAAATTTCTTTTTATCTTTATAATCTGTGATGTCAAATTGAAGTTGATCTTACCTCAGGATGCGTGCGATGGGTGTACCTCAGGATACTTACCTCGTCACGACTTCTCTGGCTTTCCTCACAACTCAGTGTGGCTCGTCATAATTTAGCATGGGGAAAAACATAAATTCTAGGCAGCCAGTTAATTTTGCATGAAATACATCCATTCATTTTCTTGTCTACTCTTAAGTAGTATTAATTTAATTACCTCTAATATACCTTGTGCATTTTGATAATCATTGTGTAAATGATTATCCTGCTTTCAACTGATACAAATAATTCTAACCCTAGCTAACCTTACTGTCATGCATTTGTCCTAATAAACTAACCTACACTGTAGCACTCAACACTTTGATGACCATTGTTACTCAGCTGATAGAGTTGTGCCCTTTTTGATGTCCTGTCATACAGACCCTGTGAGTCGCTTTTGGATAAAAGTGTCAGCTAAATGATCAATGTACGTGTATACCTTGTACATTTAGATAATTGTGCTTCAATTTTGGTGGTTGATATTTTGCAGTCATGGAAATGTATTAGTTTGTTAAAAGAATCATGCATGTTATTGGTTATAAGCAGAGAATAGAAGGAGGGGATAGCATGCAAGTTATGTTATTTTGTTAGTATGGGAAATATGGTGTCTTTCATGACTGCAAATTCTTCACCCGTGTCTGATTCATGTTAACTAAGTGGTTCTCTGTTGGTCCACCAAGTCTGTGGTCAGATGCAGGCATTTGCATTGCTTTGTCTCTCTTCTCCATCACCTGTGGGTTTCAAGTGTCCATCCTGAATAGTGTCTGCTATCGTCTCACAATTGATTTCCCTTTAGCTCCAAACTGCTTTGTTCTAATGTAGATTAACTCAGTCCCTTTCTGTCTCTTGATTGTCTGTTTGCTTCCTGTAAACACAATTTACATGTGGGTGTTTGGATGCAGATTTGTTTTAAATGGTCAATCGATTGTCTCTCAGCTCCACACCATCTTCGGTTGACATGAAAATAGTTGGAGTTTCAGTCTTTTGTGATACAATTTGGGTGTGGGTCTCTGCATCTCGCCTCAGAGCCTGACTGAAACTAAAAACACATGTTAATTTTCCACTCCTAAGACCATTTGAGTGGGTTCTTTGTTGATTGTCTGTGAGCTTAACAAAAAACATCAGCTAGTTCTCATCCATCCCATCCTAGGATGTAATGATAGTGTTATCATTTATCAATCATATCGCATATGTACACAAGCATCATATGAATGTGGAACCACACATTTTGAATCATGTTTAAAATGTCTTACGATGGAAAGGGCTAGTTATCTTTCATTGGTTCTTTAGATAAACACATTAACTCAAGTGAATATAACCTACTTGTTAAACTAAACATCTTACTTTTAAACATAATCTATGTTGTTTGTGTCCAAGTTTTCAACATTAAAAGCTTATAAAGTCTAATCTAACGCTGTTTATGTGGACTACAAATCCTGTACTGCCATATACTGGAAACCGGAAGTGTTTGTTTAGCTCCCTGTATTGGTCAGTATGACCGGTATGCCCACAGATGTATTATAATTCTGAAACAGACATTGTAATTAGCTTTATGTGACTTATAATGTGTAAATTAAAGCAACATAAACACTCAAGTGATCTGAGATAGTTGTAATTTACTGTAACTGAGATGATAGTTGTGTATGTAAGTTTCTACGTCAAATGTATATACTCTTTTTTCTTGACTCCTTTTGTATCACAAACAGTACTGAATTTGCAAATCTGGTATGTCATAAATGTATAGATGTAGCAGTACTGACTATCTGTATGTCATGTATGTCATATATGTCCTGATGAATTGAAAATGGGGGACCCTGATGTAAACAAGACGAAAGTCTTTCTCTGGTCTGCATCCCCTTAACAATTGTGTGTATTGAGCTGTACTGTATTGTACCCATTCTGCAATCTGTTAATACAGTTTTCAATCAATCAATCAAAGCATCTATATTATGATTTTCATACTCACCGGGGAAAGCTGTTGTGTTGACGTCGTATATTATATGTGGATTTCATATACCTTTGAAAACAGAGGGGCGAGATACTAGAGTTGAACCCATGTAATTTGGAGGGGGTAAAATAGACCTGATGCAGGAAATTGAATTGAATCAGTCTATATCTTGAATTTAGTGTGCATGTGACCCCATCTTTACACAGGTCCTCCCAGAGGCCTGGATCAATTTCTGTGTCCAAATCTCTCTCCCATCTAGTCCTGGACCTATCAGGTTCAGTGGTCGGCAGAGAGGGTAGTAAGGTGTTATAGACTTGAGAGATGGTTCTCACCATCCTTTGATCATTATGAAAAAGACTTTCAATGGGAGATTTTTCTGGTAGTTTCCATTGACCTTGAGTGTTAACCCTCACAAAATCTCTCAGTTGCAGGTATTTAAAGAAATCTCTTCCAGGAAGTTGATATTTCTCTTTCATTTGCTGGAAGGACATAAAAACCTCCTTTTCATAACAATGTTCCAGTCGAGTGATACCTTGTAAAGGCCAGGACTCAAAGTCTCTATTCTGGTATAAGATAGGTATAAGCCTATTTCCCCATAGGGGGGTTTTAGGTGATAGAGGGCTATTGTGTCCGAATTTTTTTTGTAATTTTAACCAGGTTTGGACTGAATGGATCATGAAGGGGTTCTGGGTGATGGTCTTAATTGATTTCACGTCCCATTTGTACAAGGTATCAGATGGGGCGGTCTCGTTGATGTCTAGACATTCAATGTTCAACCATGAGGCTGAGAGGTCCCCCTCAAACATTTGAGCCAAAAATCTGGCTTGTGCCGCCAAGTAATACAATCTAAAATTAGGAAGTTTCAGTCCTCCCTTTGTATAGTCTAAAGTAAGTTTAATTAAGGCGATCCTTGGGGATTTACCTCGCCATATAAACCGTCTGATCAATCCGTCCAAGGAGGAGAAAAATTTAGAAGGGACTTGGATTGGGAGGGACTGAAATATATAAAGAAACTTTGGCAGGACATTCATTTTTATAGCATTAATTCGGCCTAGTAAGGTGAGAGGGAGGTTCATCCATTTTTCCAAGTCCTCCCCTAGGATTTGTAACTGTCTTAACAGATTGAGCTTATATAGATTCCCCATCTCCTTATCTATTAGTATACCCAAGTATCTTATACCATTTGGTGACCATTTAAAAGGGAAGTTATGTTGAATGGTGTCTTTAATAGAATCTGATAAGGGCAATATTTCACTTTTGTCAAGGTTAATTTTATAACCGGAAAAGGAGCTATACAAGTCCAACAGTTCGACTAAACGTGAGAGGGAGCTTTCTGCGTTTGTTAAAAAGAGAAGAATATCGTCGGCAAATAGCGAGATTTTATGCGTGTTCGGTCCAATTTCGAAGCCCGTTATTTTAGTGTCTATTCTGATTGCTTCTGCTAGGGGTTCTAGGGAAAGCGTAAATAAGGCAGGGCTAAGAGCACAGCCCTGTCTGTTACCTCTATGTATGGAGAAATAATCTGAGGTAGTCCCATTGACCGCAATCCTAGCTTTGGGGGAGCCATAGAGTGATTTGATCAAGTCGACAAATTGAGCGTCAAAACCAAATTTTTCAAGGACTTTGAAGAGATAGGGCCATTCCAACCGATCAAAGGCCTTTTCGGCGTCGAGGGAGAGAGCAATGCTGGGAATCTTGTTTTTATGTGCGAAATGGATAATATTAAAAAAGCGTCTAAGATTGTTAGAGGAATGTCTGTTAATTATAAAGCCAGTCTGATCGGAATTAACAAGGCGGGGAAGGAATGTTTTTTTTTTTTTTTTTTTTTTTTTATATTTTTGTACAAATCTTCCCATTATTTACAGCATATCTTTTCACAGCATAATATGCAACATCCAAGATTCGCCTTTTTCATTTTTGTGACAACATACAAAACATGCAAGAGACTCATACAAATACACTAATAACTGACATGGAAATTAAAGAAGCACTTACAAAAAAAAAAACATACTATACATTGTGCACATACATCCCTGATATATATATATATACATACGTCATACGTTACATGTAGACCGATCTACCTGCGAGCAGGTATGTGCTGCATCTTTTTTTTTTTTTTTTTTTTTACGTTTCAGCTATGTATGTGTGTGTCTCCTATATACTTGTGTATCCCCCTATGTGTCAGTGAAAGCCTATATCTCAACTATGTGTATATGTAGGTGTATGTATGTCTATTTCCTATACATGAGTATGTGCATGTATGTGTGCCCCTGACGTGTATACCTTATCCTTGTGTATATGAGTGCGTGTAAGCCTATTATGTACACATATGAATATGTGTATCCTAGATACTTGTATGTGGCTATATCTGCGCACATGTGAGTGTGATAGAGACAGTGACCGTTCCATAGACACACCATCCGGACATAAAATATATGTACATATATACATAATATATTATAGAGCACAAGTACCATCAGATCAAATCCCCTTTTTCATATTCATCCTTGATAATATTGTAATCCCATCTTACTCATTTGTCCTCAGATCGTTCAGTCAGGTGTAGAAAACTGTCCCATATCTCAGCGAAAATATCCTCTCTCCCTGCGACTCTATACGTCACCCTTTCATATGATGCTGTCCGAAACATTAGTTCCATCCATTCTTTAAAAGTAATATCAACAACTTCCTGACTGGCAGACCCCAGGTGGTGAGAGCAGGCAACTGCACCTCCTCATCCATCACCCTCAACATAGGGGCCCCCCAGGGCTGTGTTCTGAGTCCCCTCCTCTACTCCCTGTACACACACGACTGTGTGGCTCAGCGGAGTAGCAATACAATCGTCAAATTTGCTGACGACACAGTGGTGGTGGGCCTGATCTCTGCCAACGACGAGAGGGCCTACCTGGAAGAGGTCAAGGTCCTGGCGGGATGGTGCCAGGAAAACAGCCTCTCCCTGAACGTCAGCAAAACAAAGGAGATGATTGTGGACTTCAGGAGGTCGGGGGTCAAGGACTACAGCCCCCTCAGCATCGACGGGGCACCGGTTGAGAGAGTCAACAGCTTCAAGTACCTCGGAGCCCACATATCCGAGGACTTGAAATGGACCATACACATTAACAGTGTGGTGAAGAAGGCACGACAACGCCTCTACTTCCTCAGGCGCCTAAGGAAGTTCCAAGTCAGCCAGAAGATCCTTAAGAACTTCTACTCATGTACAATAGAGAGCATCTTGACCGGCAACATCACCTCCTGGTTTGGGAATAGCACTGCAAAAGACCAAAGCAGACTACAAAGAGTGACACGTTCAGCCGAACGCACAATTGGAGGGGGGCTCCCCACTCTCCAGAACATTTACAACAAGCGTTGCAAGGGGAAGGCTAAGAGAATTATTAAGGACTCGAGCCACCCGAACAACTGCCTCTTTGAACTGCTGCCGTCAGGCAAGCGACACAGGAGTCTCAAGGCGAGCACAGAAAGACTCAGAAGTAGCTTCTATCCCCAGGCCATCAGGCTGCTAAACGAACAATGAATGAACACTACACAACAACAACCACCAAACACACATAGCACACACATCCACACGCACACACTCACTTTAAACAAACACACTGTAGCACCCACTACACACACTTTATAGCACACACCCACTTTAAACAAACACACTGTAGCACCCACTCCCCACACTTTATATTTATGGATGAAGGATTGCACTACAACTCGTACACCTTACTGTAAATTGTACCTAAAATTGTACCTCATCCCATTTCTGCTTTGCACTAGATAGTACTGTACATTAGTACACTGCATAGTATTGTGTATTGTATATTATATGGTAACTCAGAACATTGTACATATGTCTATACCGAACAACTGTGACCTCATTCTTCTTCTAAATTCATGCTATATTATGTTATTATGTTATTTGATACTATCTTGTCTAGCACAGTCTCTGGAGCGTAACAGTAAGAAGCATTTTGTATGAAAGTATTCTGTACTTCTGTATGACAACTATTAAAGAACTTGAACAACAGGTGATTTCCAATGTCGTAATGCAATTCTACATCCTGATATCATGGCCATTCTATACCACATTCCCCGGTATTTAGGCAGCTTAATCCCTTTCGGTACCATACCCAAAACACATGCCATTGGGGCGTTATTTATCTTCACATTCAGGACCTTACTTAGGAATATCACAATTTGATCCCACATTTTCCGGACCTTCTCACATTCGTACAACATGTGCAGTAAAGTGCCTGTCTCCTTCTCACATCTCCAGCAGATGTCACTGTCCCTTAATTTCAGTCTGGCCAGTTTACTAGGCGTCCAATAGCTTCTGTTCAGTACTTTGTAAAAAATAAGTTGTGATTGCGCCTCCCTAGAGAATTTACTCCATTTGGATACCAGTTTCTCCCACATTTCCTCAGTAATATCCTCATGTACATCGTTCTCCCAGCTCAATCTCAGACCCGCCAATTTGGGTGCATTGTATTCTCTTATAACATCATAAAATCTTGACGCACCGCCTTTCCTGCGCCATCCTTTATAGAATATTTCTTGAATTGCAGTAATTGGGCCGCACTTTGGTCCTCCTATTGATGACGATATACAATGTCTAATCTGTAGGAATTTATAAAAGTTTTTATTATCTATATCAAAATCCTCCTTAATATCCTCAAAAGGCAAAACCCCATCCTCCCCGGCTATATCACCTAGTACATGTATCCCCCTTTTAACCCAATCGTCCCATATGACTGATTTCTTCCCAATCTTTAGTTTCTTATTATACCATATAGAGGCTCTCGTAGTTAAGTATGGGCTATCACCAGTCATTTTGTGCGATTGATTCCAAGTTTCCCTGATAAATGCCATCAAAGGGTTTTTAAGAGGTATAGGTCTGTCTGATTGTGTCAGGAAGGATTCCAGAGATGAGGGATATATCATTTCCTCCTCCATCTTGACCCAAGCAGGTGCCTCCTCAGACGAGTGATTCAGTTTGGAGAGCTGGGAGAGCGAGAATGCATAGTGATACCAGTCTAGTTTAGGCAGGGATAAACCGCCATTTTCCTTTGCTGCATACATTTTGGCCCGTCCAAATAGCGGCCTTTTGCCCCCCCACAGATATACATTAATGACTTTGTCATACTGTTTGAGTAACTGGGTCGGGAGAGTCAGCGGCAACATATATAGGATATAATTTAATTTGGGAGCTAGTATCATTTTCACTAGGTTTATCTTTCCCAGGAGGGACATATTCATTTTGGCCCAATTCTGGGTCAGAGCACTAATGTGTTCGATTATAGGGGCAATATTGGCTTGCATCAACTCTTTCAGACCTGGGATCAGCTTTATTCCTAGGTATATCAGCCCTGACGGCATCCATCTGTATTGCCACCCCCTTCTGATATCAGGGGGACAGCATTTAGAGAGAGGCATTGCTTCTGACTTGCTCCAGTTGATTGTGTACCCAGATATTTCGGAGAAGGACTCGATAACATTTCCAATGATCCCAACTGCTGTTCGGGGGTTGCTGGATACCAACAAGATATCGTCCGCATATAAAAATAATTTATGTTCTACCTGCCCCGCTATTATCCCTTTGATGTCCTGATTAGTCCTCAGTGCGATAGCAAGTGGTTCGAGGAAAAGCGCAAACATTTGGGGAGAAAGCGGAGAACCTTGCCTCGTCCCCCGCCCTAGGTTAAAGGGCGAGGACACGATCCCATTGGTCAATACTGATGCCATCGGATTTGTGTATAACAGTTTTACCCACCCAGTAAACGATGGACCGAACCCGAAGCGCTCTAGCGTGTGAAATAAGAATGCAAATTCCACCTTATCAAAGGCCTTTTCGGCATCCAATGAGAAGGCCACTGTAGGTTCTATATCATTCCTTACCTTCCACATTATGTGTAGGAGTCTGCGGATATTATCAGCTGAGTTTCTCCCCTTCACAAAGCCCACTTGATCTGAATGCACCAAAGTTGGTAGTACATCTTCTATTCTATTCGCAAGTATCTTTGCCAATACTTTTTCTTCCAAATTGCTCAGGGATATAGGTCTATAGCTTCCACAGCATTGAGGGTCTTTGCCCTTTTTCTGTAGTAATGTAATAGTGGCAGATCTCAAGCTAGTGGGCAATCCCCCCTTTATCAGTGAGTCCTCATATACTTTTAATAATCTCGGAGCGATTATATCACTGAATTGTTTGTAGAAATCGGGAGTAAACCCGTCGTCTCCTGGTGCTTTACCCAATTTAAGGCTGTTGATTGCCGCGTGTATTTCTTCTATCGAGACCCCCCCCTCCATTGATTTTACCTGTTGTTTCGATAATGACGGTAATTTGATTTTGTCGAAGAACGCGTCCATTTTTAGCTGATCCACCGCCTTCTGTGGGGTATATAAGTCCTGGTAGAAGCACCTGAAGACATTATTAATTTCCTTTTTGTCCGTAATAATCTTGTCATCTTTATTACGAATCGAGGATATAATATTCTGATTATGCATTTGTTTAACCCGATTCGCTAATATTTTACCCGCTCTCTCCCCTTGTTCATAATATCTTTGGTTGGTCCTAAATAACGCATATTCAGCCTTCTTTTGATATATGTTGTTCAATTCGTATTTGGATTTGCTTAGGTTCCTCCACGTTTCTGGGTCTGGTCTTTGGCTGTGCTGTTTCGAAAGTATTTTAATTTCCTCATCTAACGCTGTCATTTTTTGTTTCTCCGCCCTTTTTAGTATTGCACCGTATTGTATGAGTCGTCCTCTCATGTAAGCTTTACATGTGTCCCACATTATGCCACTATCATCTATTGACCCTTCATTAAGTTCCCAAAATTCCTTAAATATAGTTCTAATGTACGTACACGATCCTTCATCGTTTAACATCAGGTTATTGAATCGCCATCTCCGAGATCGTTGCCCTTCTTCCATGGATGTGATCACTAAATCAACCGGAGCATGGTCAGATATTACAATGTTCCCTATCCCAGTACTTGCAACCTGTTCTACCAGTGCGCTAGAGATCAGGAAATAATCTATTCTAGAGTATGAGGAATGTGGGTGAGAGTAAAACGTGTAGTCTCTTTCTTGTGGGTTCATAACCCTCCAAACATCCACTAGACCCAACTCCTCTATCAGAACACCAACCGCCAGTCTCCCTGTGTTGTCAGCGGTTTTGGGTTGGTATGATCTGTCTATCAAGGTGTTTCCAACCAAGTTGAAGTCCCCCCCTATGATTACGTTGCTATTCCCTATTTTCCTGATCACCTCACATACCTCATGGAAAAAGTCTGAGGACGACCCGTTGGGCGCATATATATTAGCTAAAGTAGTCCTCTGTCCCTCTAAATCAGCATCCAGTATAACCCATCTTCCCTCATCATGTGAGAAACTATTGTGTACCTTTAGGTCTAAGTTTTTTCTCACCAATATTGCCACCCCCCTCTTCCTAGAAGAGAACGTGCTATAGTATATTTGTCCCACCCAATCCCTTTTAAGCTTGGCCGACTCCTCCTCATCCAGGTGTGATTCCTGAATTAGTGCAATATCTGCCTCTTTTTGTTTCAAGAACGTCAATATCTTCTTTCTCTTAATGGGATGATGACATCCGTCTATATTCCACGATATTATTTTAATCAGCCCCATATTTCTCGTAATGCATCTCCCCTGTGCAATCCATGACGTAGTCTAGTGCCTGAGACTGTGAAGATATATATACAATAGTATAGCATACAATGAAATAAAAAAGAACATATAAAAACATAAATACACTTCCCCCCCCCACATTTACCCAAGCTACGTTCGATATGACCCCAGATAGAACAGTCGTACCGAGGGTGAAATCGATACTCACCCATGCACCTTGGTCCCCCTCGACTAACAGAGGAGTGCATACGGCACGAGGCAGATTGCCCAAAACTGTGCCCCTATTATCTTGTAAACCCTGACGTAACGTATGGCTCACACTGTAATCTATATACAGTGTGATCAATTCAACTGAACTTGACAAAACGGTAACGTTTCCAACCATTAACATTTGTATATCTTTCAGATATATCTTGGTACATTGTAACTTCTATGACATAGCCATGATGGCCTGTGGTTCATTTCGTTATATTTTTCCTGTATCCATCCGGGATATTTCCCCTCCCATACTTTTATTATATTCTTCTATCATTGCCCTCTATTTTCATTTCACATTTTTTTTTTTTTTTTTTTTTTTTTATTATTTTTCTTTCTCTTTTCCAATCACGTTTTCTTCCCATTGTCTGCCAGGTAGACAGCCGCATTATCTCCTCTCGGTCCGGGTCGGTAGTCGGGTTCACCACGGTGATCTTGAATCCACGCTTTGCCATATCCGCCGTCGCCTCCGCCGCGCTCTGGTACAGGCGGGTGCCATCTTCGTAGAATACCCTCATCTTCGCTGGATACGGTGTCTGGAACTTGAGATTCTTCTCCTTCATTATTCTCTTGGCCTCGGCATATTCTCCTCGCTTCTTCAGTATTTCAGTGGGGAAGTCATGGTCGACATAGAAGCGATCGTTGCCACATGAGACGTTCTTCTTCTGCCATGTTCGGCGTATTATCTCTTCCTTCATTTTGTAACTCCCAAACTTAACCACGATTGACCGTGGCTTCAGCTGTGGGTTGTTAGGCCTCGGGGCCAGTGCCCGGTGTGCTCTTTCGATACGAAGGTCCATGTCATGAGGCAGACCGAGGGCGTCTTTAAACAAGCCATCTAGAAATCCATGCATGTCTTTCCCCTCTTTTTCCTCCGGGATACCATACACCCGCAGGTTCTCTCTCCTCGTCCTGCCCTCCTGGTCGAGTAGCTTAGCCTCCACGTCGGCCTGCCTCTGCATTAGCTTTTTTATTAAAACCGTCGCCGCACCAAGCACATTTTCATTTTCTCCGATTCTCCCCTCAGTTTCATCGAGCCTGTCGTTCATTTTGTTCATGTCATTTCTTATCTCCCGAAATTGACGCTCATTGTCTTTTCTGAAGTCTTTGAGCTCGTTGTATATGTTCAGCAGCGTGGCTTCTTGTTCACAGTCATCGTCGCCATCTTTTCCTCCCGTTACTTCGTCATTCTCTGCCATTCCGTCGTCCTTTCCAGTTGTAATCGTGGTCGCCCTACGTCTCGTGATAGCCCCTTCTGTCATCCCTATTAAATATATACCCTGGTGTTTTTACTAAATGTTTCACGGGGCTACATCATTTTGCTGTCGGGGAGCTCGCGAGTTAAGCAGCCATGTTCTTCCGCGGTCAGACCGGAAGTCTTGTTTTGGGGAAGGAATGTTTCTAATCTTTTGGATGTCATCTTAGTTACAAGTTTATAGTCTGTATTCAGGAGCGAGATTGGCCTGTAGGAGGCGCACTTTAAAGGGTCCTTCCCAGTCTTGTGAATAACCGATATAATGGCCCGAGAGAACGTCTCAGGAAATTGTTTTTCTTCTCTAGCTAATTGAAGGACTTCCATTAAGGGAGGGATTAAGAGGTCTTGAAATTCCTTGTAGAACTGGAGACTTATTCGACGGTAGAAGTTTAATGGTCGCTGTTACTTCGCAAATTGAAAAAGGTTTGCTCATAAACTCACTATCCTCGACAGACAAGCTTGGGAGATCAAGTTTGGAAAGAAAGGAGTCTATTGCTGTGCTGTCCCCGCTAGGTTGTGCAGTGTATAAGTCACTGTAATAGTTTCTAAAAGCATCGCTAATTTCTGTGGGTTTATTGGAGATTTTGCCCGGGGCTACTTCAATTCCGTTAACTGCCCTCTTGCTTTCTTCTGTTTTTAGTTGCCATGCCAGTACTTTGCTAGGTTTCTCTCCCAATTCATAGTATTTTTGTCTAGAACGCATAATGGATTTCTCAGTTTTGTATGTATTTAAGTTATTATATTGTATTTTTTTGTTCACCAGGGTCCTATATGTATCTTTATTTGATGTTCTCTGATAGTCTTTCTCAAGTGTTTGAATTTCAGCCTCAATAGAATCAAGTTCAGCACAGTATTTCTTTTTCATTCCCTTTGTATAGGAGATAATGTGGCCCCTTAGGTAAGCCTTGAGTGTATCCCAAAAGATGAAGCTATTAGGGGCAGATTGTTTATTTGTTAGTGTAAAGAATGCAATTTGTTCTCTAATAAAGGAGCAAAATTCTGGTTGTTTGAGAAGCATTGGATTAAATCGCCATCTATATATTGTTTTTATCTCATCTGGCATAAATATGGATATAATCAAGGGGGAATGATCGCTCAGCAGTCGAGTAAGGTATTGAGCGTTCAATACTCTATGGCATTGGTGAGTGGATAGCAGGAAGTTATCTATACGTGTGTGGGTTCCGTGGGGGTGAGAATAGAAGGAGTAATCTCTAACCCCTGGGTGGATTCCCCTCCAGGCATCTGTCAAGTTATAGTCCTTCATAAAAGAAATGGTTGTTTTTGCTGCCTTGGTAGGGGAAGCCGGGTTGGTTGAGGACCTATCTAGTACTGTATCCAGGCAGAAGTTGAAGTCCCCTCCCACTAAAATTATGCCCGTTGCCTGAGCTATAAGAAGGAAAATATTCTGGATGAAGGCAGGGTCGTCGAAGTTAGGTGCATAAATGTTCAATAGTGTCCAACGTTCCGAGTACATTTGTCCCTCAACAAGTACAAATCTGCCTCTAGTGTCAGAGGTGGTTTTGGTGGCAACGAAAGGGATGTTTTTGTTAATAAGGATTGCGGTTCCCCTAGATTTGGTATTAAAGGAGGAAGCAAACACCTGTCCAACCCATTCTCTCTTGAGTTTCTTATGCTCCTCATCAGAAAGATGCGTTTCCTGTAGGTATACAATGTCTGCCTTGAGTTTCTTTAGGTATGAATAGACCTTTTTCCTTTTGATTGGGTTGTTTAGGCCTTTGATATTGAATGTTATGAATTTAACTGGCTCCATCATTCGATCTGTGTGGTTGTGTTGTAAAGTGGTCTCCATCTCCCCACCACTCCATGTCTGGATTATTCTCTATTAGAGTATAAGGGTACCGATATCTCTCTATATGAAAAAGTATACATGTAGTACAGACGGAAACATACATAGAATACAAATAGAACATAAACACATTTACCCCTATGCCTGTCTCCCCAATTGAGACAGGCTGATAAATCCCCTGTTGACAGAGTGTCTTCCAATTGTGCAGCTTCACTCCTAGCCTATGTAGAGAGGCTCCTGCCTCTCATTATGTTATACTGCACATCTTGTTTGTGCTTTAACCGAAACTATTTCTGAGGAGCAAATGAACATTGTTATTTACATGAACAACCAATAACTTGGAGAACTGGAGATAGGTATGTGTAGAATTGTACCCAACCCTTGTTTCATGTTCAAAAGTGACATCAATTTAAAGGGAGAAAAAATAATAGATGGATATTTAAAAGATATATGTATGTATATAGTAGGTCAAACTGTCCTTACTTATATAAAAACCATTGTCATTTGTGAAGTGACAGTGATATGAAAAGTTCCACCTTACGTTCTAGGAAACAGAAAAAGCGATCCCATATCCAAATTAACTCTGGCAGGTCGATTTTGCAATATGTCAATTATTATGTAAAACTTGTCCTTCTAGAAGTGAAAGTAGTATGATAAAGAAATCAAAATAAAAGTTCCACCTTTGATTCTAAGAAGACCCAACCTTTGTTTCATGTTCGAAAGCGACATCCATTTGAAGGGAGAAAAAATAATAGATGGATATTCAAAAGATATAAATATAGTTGGTCAACATGTCCTTATTTATATAAAACTGTTGTCATTCGCAAAGTGACAGTAATATGAAAAGTTCCACCTTAAGTTCTAGGAAACAGAAAAAGCGATCCCATATCCAAATTAACTATGGCAGAAAAATAGAAATAAAATTAAAAGTCCACCTTAGATTCTGAGAAACAAAGAGCAAACAGAAGGAAAAAAAAATTAAGATTGCAAACTATGGTAGGTCGACTTTGTAAGATGTCCATATTTATATAAAGCCATTTTCATTCAAGAAGTGACAGTGAAATGGGAAATTCCACCTTAATCTCTAGAACCAGAAAAAGTGTATACATATACCCGTAAATTCTTTCACGGTCGATGTGGAACGTCTATTGTAGTCTGGTGACCCGGTCATTGAACTGGTTAATCAGACTAATTATGGCACGTCTACTTTGCAGTATGTCAGTAATTATATAAAACCATTATCATTCAAAAAGTGACGGTGAAATGAAAAGTTCCACCTTAAATTATAAACCTGGGGAAGCGATCACGTGACGTACCCATACCAACTATGACCGGTCGACTGCTTGTTTTCTTTCACGGTCGATGTGGAATGTCTTATAGCCTGGGGTCCCAGTCATTCATTTAACGGGGTTTTCAGCTTGGCCAAATCTTTCCTTGCAAAATGTCTTGGCTTCCTCCGGTGTGGTGAAAGTGTAGACTTCTCCCTCCGCCAGTGTCACCCGGAGGCGGGCGGGGTGAAGGAGCCCGAAGCGTATGCCTTTACGGTACAGGATAGTTTTGACCTCATTAAACGCTGCGCGTTTTTTAGAAAGGGCTGCGCTGTAATCCGGGTAGAATCTCAGAGTCTTATTCTGATAGCGGGGTTCGTTTTCTCTGGCCCAGCGTAATGCTCGTTCCTTCTCCTGGAACCGGTGGAAGCATACTATGATGGATCGTGGTGGGGTACCTGTTTTGGGTTTGGAGAGTAGAGATCGGTGTGCTCTCTCCAGCTCCGGTGGCTTGTTGAATACGTCGGGACCCATGACTTCCATCAGTAGATTTGCGACAAATTTAATAGAGTCTTGTCCCTTTTCGCTGTCTTCGGGTACGTTTACAATACGGAGGTTGACTCGCCTTGAACGATTTTCCAGCTTGTCGACCCGGTCTAGGAGGGTGCTGTTGTCTGTTTCCAATTTGCGTATGGTTTTCTCCGCTCTGACGAGACCCTCAAAGTTATCTCCCGCGGTGGTTTCAACTCTGGCGAGGCGTGCTTGAAAGGAATTAACCGTTTCGTGAAGTGCATCCACCGATGTTTGTAGGGGCGAGAGAGAGCTCTGTAACAAAGTTGAAAAGTCTTCTCTGAGGCTGGATCTTTGTTTTGCCAGAACCTCGAGTAGAATATTCATGGATAGGGCGTCTTGGCCGTCTTCCATGTGCTCCGTATTGACTGCGACGTCTCGTGCGGCCATTGTCTTGCTAGTAGCGTTAGCCCTATTGATTGGAGTTGTCCGTGTCGGTTGTAATGTCGCTTGTTTAAGATGTCTGGTCCTGTCGTTGTTCATTTTTACCTCGGTAGGGTGTTTGTTAAGTAGGAGTTTCGATTTTCTGTGGTTGAAACGTTTTTTAGATGTTAGAAATGTAAATTATTAGCGTGAGGCAGGAGAGCCTTCTCGACCACGTCTTTCTCCTACGCCGACATAACCGGAAGTCCTCTCCAGGCTACTATCTAACCAGGAAGTAAGGCTCTCCTCCAGGCTACTAGCTAACCAGGAAGTAAGGCTCTCCTCCAGCAGGCTACTAGCTAACCAGGAAGTAAGGCTCTCTTCTAGGCTACTAGCTAACCAGGAAGTAAGGCTCTCATCCAGGCTACTAGCTAACCAGGAAGTAAGCCTCCCCTCCAGCAGGCTACTAGCTAACCAGGAAGTAAGGCTCCCCTCCAGCAGGCTACTAGCTAACCAGGAAGTAAGGCCCTCCTCCAGGCTACTAGCTAACCAGGAAGTAAGGCTCTCCTCCAGGCTACTACCTAACCAGGAAGTAAGGCTCTCCTCCAGGCTACTAGCTAACCAGGAAGTGAGGCTCTCCTCCATGCTACTATCTAACCAGGAAGTAAGGCTCTCCTCTAGGCTACTAGCTAACCAGGAAGTAAGGCTCTCCTCCAGCAGGCTACTAGCTAACCAGGAAATAAGGCTCTCTTCTAGGCTACTAGCTAACCAGGAAGTAAGGCTCTCATCCAGGCTACTAGCTAACCAGGAAGTAAGCCTCCCCTCCAGCAGGCTACTAGCTAACCAGGAAGTAAGGCTCCCCTCCAGCAGGCTACTAGCTAACCAGGAAGTAAGGCCCTCCTCCAGGCTACTAGCTAACCAGGAAGTGAGGCTCTCCTCCAGGCTACTAGCTAACCAGGAAGTGAGGCTCTCCTCCAGGCTACTAGCTAACCAGGAAGTGAGGCTCTCCTCCAGGCTACTAGCTAACCAGGAAGTAAGGCTCTCCTCCAGGCTACTAGCTAACCAGGAAATGAGCCTCTACTCCAGCAGGCTACTAGCTAACCAGGAAGTAAGACTCTCCTCCAGCAGGCTACTAGCTAACCAGGGTGTAAGACTCTCCTCCAGCAGGCTACTAGCTAACCAGGAAGTAAGGCTCTCCTCCAGGCTACTAGCTAACCAGGAAGTAAGGCTCTCTTCCAGGCTACTAGCTAACCAGGAAGTAAGGCTCTCCTCCAGGCTACTAGCTAACCAGGAAGTAAGGCTCTCCAGGCTACTAGCTACTAGCTAACCAGGAAGTAAGGCTCTCCTCCAGGCTACTAGCTAACCAGGAAGTATGGCTCTCCAGGCTACTAGCTAACCAGGAAGTAAGGCCCTCCTCCAGGCTACTGGCTAACCAGGAAGTGAGGCTCTCCTCCAGGCTACTAGCTAACCAGGAAGTAAGGCTCTCCTCCAGGCTACTAGCTAACCAGGAAATAAGGCTCTCCTCCAGGCTACTAGCTAACCAGGAAGTGAGGCTCTCCTCCAGGCTACTAGCTAACCAGGAAGTAAGGCTCTCCTCCAGGCTACTAGCTAACCAGGAAGTAAGGCTCTCCTCCAGGCTACTAGCTAACCAGGAAGTAAGGCTCTCCTCCTCCAGCAGGCTACTAGCTAACCAGGAAGTAAGGCTCTCCTCCAGCAGGCTACTAGCTAACCAGGAAGTGAGGCTCTCCTCCAGGCTACTAGCTAACCAGGAAGTAAGCCTCCCCTCCAGCAGGCTACTAGCTAACCAGGAAGTGAGGCTCTCCTCCAGGCTACTAGCTAACCAGGAAGTGAGGCTCTCCTCCAGGCTACTAGCTAACCAGGAAGTAAGGCTCTCCTCCAGGCTACTAGCTAACCAGGAAATGAGCCTCTACTCCAGCAGGCTACTAGCTAACCAGGAAGTGAGACTCTCCTCCAGCAGGCTACTAGCTAACCAGGAAGTAAGACTCTCCTCCAGCAGGCTACTAGCTAACCAGGAAGTAAGACTCTCCTCCAGCAGGCTACTAGCTAACCAGGAAGTAAGGCCCTCCTCCAGGCTACTAGCTAACCAGGAAGTAAGGCTCTCCTCCAGGCTACTAGCTAACCAGGAAGTGAGGCTCTCCTCCAGGCTACTAGCTAACCAGGAAGTAAGGCTCTCCTCCAGGCTACTAGCTAACCAGGAAGTGAGGCTCTCCTGCAGGCTACTAGGTAACCAGGAAGTAAGGCTCTCCTCCAGGCTACTAGCTAACCAGGAAGTAAGGCTCTCCTCCAGGCTACTAGCTAACCAGGAAGTGAGGCTCTCCTCCAGGCTACTAGCTAACCAGGAAGTAAGACTCTCCTCCAGGCTACTAGCTAACCAGGAAGTGAGGCTATCCTCCAGGCTACTAGCTAACCAGGAAGTAAGGCTCTTTTCCAGGCTACTAGCTAACCAGGAAGTAAGGCTCTCATCCAGGCTACTAGCTAACCAGGAAGTAAGCCTCCCCTCCAGCAGGCTACTAGCTAACCAGGAAATAAGGCTCCCCTCCAGCAGGCTACTAGCTAACCAGGAAGTAAGGCTCTCCTCCAGGCTACTAGCTAACCAGGAAGTGAGGCTCTCCTCCAGGCTACTAGCTAACCAGGAAGTGAGGCTCTCCTCCAGGCTACTAGCTAACCAGGAAGTGAGGCTCTCCTCCAGGCTACTAGGTAACCAGGAAGTGAGGCTCTCCTCCAGGCTACTAGCTAACCAGGAAATAAGGCTCTCCTCCAGGCTACTAGCTAACCAGGAAGTGAGGCTCTCCTCCAGGCTCAAGTTCAAGTTCAAGTTCTTTAATAGTTGTCATACAGAAGTACAGAATACTTTCATACAAAATGCTTCTTACTGTTACGCTCCAGAGACTGTGCTAGACAAGATAGTATCAAATAACATAATAACATAATATAGCATGAATTTAGAAGAAGAAAATGAGGTCACAGTGTTCGGTATAGACATATGTACAATGTTCTGAGTTACCATATAATATACAATACACAATACTATGCAGTGTACTAATGTACAGTACTATCTAGTGCAAAGCAGAAATGGGATGAGGTACAATTTTAGGTACAATTTTAGGTACAATTTACAGTAAGGTGTACGAGTTGTAGTGCAATCCTTCATCCATAAATATAAAGTGTGGGGAGTTAGCTACTAGCTAACCAGGAAGTGAGGCTCTCCTCCAGGCTACTAGCTACTAGCTAACCAGGAAGTAAGGCTCTCCTCCAGGCTACTAGCTACTAGCTAACCAGGAAGTTAGCTCTCTAAGGAAGTTCCAAGTCAGTCAGAAGATCCTTAAGAACTTCTACTCATGTACAATAGAGAGCATCTTGACCGGCAACATCACCTCCTGGTTTGGGAATAGCACTGCACAAGACCGAAGCAGACTACAAAGAGTGACACGTTCAGCCGAACGCACAATTGGAGGGGGGCTCCCCACCCTCCAGAACATTTACAACAAGCGTTGCAAGGGCAAGGCTAAGAGAATCATTAAGGACTCGAGCCACCCGAACAACTGCCTCTTTGAACTGCTGCGGTCAGGCAAGCGATACCGGAGTCTTAAGGCGAGCACAGAAAGACTCAGAAGAAGCTTCTATCCCCAGGCCATCAGGCTGCTAAACGAACAATGAACACTACACAACAACAACCACCAAACGCACATAGCACACACACCCACACGCACACACTCACTCAAACAAACAACACACTGCAGCACCCACTCTCCACACTTTAGATCACACAAACACACTTACACTTTATATTTATTGATAAAGGATTTGCACTACAACTCGTACACCTACTGTGAATTGTACCTAAATTGCACCTCGTCCCATTTCTCCATTTCTGCCTTGCACTATATAGTATTGTATATTAGTACACTGCACAGTATTGTATATTGTATGGTAACTACGTCTATTCTGCATCGAACATTGTACATATGTCTAAACTGAACACTGTGACCTCATTTTTTTTACTTCTAATTTTACTATGTTATTTTATTTCATACTTATCTTGTCTTGCACAGTCTCTGGAGCGCAGCAGTAAGAAGCATTTTGTATAAAAGTATTCTGTACTTCTGTATGACAACTATTAAAGAAACTTGAGAAACTTGAAATTGTACCTAAATTGTACCTCATCCCATTTCTGCTTTGCACTATATAGTACTGTACATTAGTACACTGCATAGTATTGTATATTATATGGTAACTCAGAACATTGTACATATGTCTATACCGAACACTGTGACCTCATTTTCTTCTTCTAAATTACATGCTATACTATGTTATTTGATACTATCTTGTCTAGCACAGTCTCTGGAGCGTAACAGTAAGAAGCATTTTGTATGAAAGTATTCTGTACTTCTGTATGACAACTATTAAAGAAACTTAAACTTAAACTTAAACTTAAGTGAGGCTCTCCTCCAGGCTACTAGCTAACCAGGAAGTGAGGCCCTCCTCCAGGCTACCAGCTACTAGCTAACCAGGAAGTGAGGCTCTCCTCCAGCAGGCTACTAGCTAACCAGGAAGTGAGGCCCTCCTCCAGGCTACTAGCTAACCAGGAAGTGAGGCTCTCCTCCAGGCTACTAGCTAACCAGGAAGTGAGGCTCTCCTCCAGGCTACTAGCTAACCAGGAAGTGAGGCCCTCCTCCAGGCTACTAGCTACTAGCTAACCAGGAAGTGAGGCTCTTCTCCAGGCTACTAGCTAACCAGGAAGTGAGGCTTTCCTACAGTCTACTAGCTAACCAGGAAGTAAGGCTCTCCTCCAGGCTACTAGCTACTAGCTAACCAGGAAGTGAGGCTCTCCTCCAGGCTACTAGCTAACCAGGAAGTGAGGCTCTCCTCCAGCTACTAGCTAACCAGGAAGTGAGGCCCTCCTCCAGGCTACTAGCTACTAGCTAACCAGGAAGTGAGGCTCTCCTCCAGCAGGCTACTAGCTAACCAGGAAGTAAGACTCTCCTCCAGCAGGCTACTAGCTAACCAGGAAGTAAGGCTCTCCTCCAGGCTACTAGCTAACCAGGAAGTGAGCCTCTCCTCCAGCAGGCTACTAGCTAACCAGGAAGTGAGGCTCTCCTCCAGGCTACTAGCTAACCAGGAAGTGAGGCTCTCCTCCAGCAGGCTACTAGCTAACCAAGAAGTAAGGCTCTCCTCCAGGCTACTAGCTAACCAGGAAGTAAGGCTCTCCTCCAGGCTACTAGCTAACCAGGAAGTGAGGCTCTCCTCCAGGCTACTAGCTAACCAGGAGGTAAGGCTCTCCTCCAGGCTACTAGCTAACCAGGATGTGAGGCTCTCCTCCAGGCGACTAGCTAACCACGAAGTGAGGCTCTCCTCCAGGCTACTAGCTAACCAGGAAGTGAGGCTCTCCTCCAGGCTACTAGCTAACCAGGAAGTAAGGCTCTCCTCCAGGCTACTAGCTAACCAGGAAGTGAGGCTCTCCTCCAGGCGACTAGCTAACCAGGAAGTGAGGCTCTCCTCCAGGCTACTAGCTAACCAGGAAGTGAGGCTCTCCTCCAGGCTACTAGCTAACCAGGAAGTGAGGCTCTCCTCCAGGCTACTAGCTAACCAGGAAGTAAGGCTCTCCTCCAGGCTACTAGCTAACCAGGAAGTGAGGCTCTCCTCCAGGCTACTAGCTAACCAGGAAGTAAGGCTCTCTTCCAGGCTACTAGCTAACCAGGAAGTAAGGCTCTCATCCAGACTACTAGCTAACCAGGAAGTAAGCCTCCCCTCCAGCAGGCTACTAGCTAACCAGGAAGTAAGGCTCCCCTCCAGCAGGCTACTAGCTAACCAGGAAGTAAGGCCCTCCTCCAGGCTACTAGCTAACCAGGAAGTGAGGCTCTCCTCCAGGCTACTAGCTAACCAGGAAGTGAGGCTCTCCTCCAGGCTACTAGCTAACCAGGAAGTGAGGCCCTCCTCCAGGCTACTAGCTACTAGCTAACCAGGAAGTGAGGCTCTTCTCCAGGCTACTAGCTAACCAGGAAGTGAGGCTTTCCTACAGTCTACTAGCTAACCAGGAAGTAAGGCTCTCCTCCAGGCTACTAGCTACTAGCTAACCAGGAAGTGAGGCTCTCCTCCAGGCTACTAGCTAACCAGGAAGTGAGGCTCTCCTCCAGCTACTAGCTAACAAGGAAGTGAGGCCCTCCTCCAGGCTACTAGCCACTAGCTAACCAGGAAGTGAGGCTCTCCTCCAGCAGGCTACTAGCTAACCAGGAAGTGAGGCCCTCCTCCAGGCTACTAGCTAACCAGGAAGTAAGGCTCTCCTCCAGGCTACTAGCTACTAGCTAACCAGGAAGTGAGCCTCTCCTCCAGCAGGCTACTAGCTAACCAGGAAGTAAGACTCTCCTCCAGCAGGCTACTAGCTAACCAGGAAGTAAGGCTCTCCTCCAGGCTACTAGCTAACCAGGAAGTAAGGCTCCCCTCCAGCAGGCTACTAGCTAACCAGGAAGTAAGGCTCTCCTCCAGGCTACTAGCTACTAGCTAACCAGGAAGTGAGCCTCTCCTCCAGCAGGCTACTAGCTAACCAGGAAGTAAGACTCTCCTCCAGGCTACTAGCTAACCAGGAAGTGAGGCTCTCCTCCAGCAGGCTACTAGCTAACCAGGAAGTGAGGCTCTCCTCCAGGCTACTAGCTAACCACGAAGTAAGGCCCTCCTCCAGGCTACTAGCTGACCAGGAAGTAAGGCTCTCCTCAAGCAGGCTACTAGCTAACCAGGAAGTAAGGTCCTCCTCCAGGCTACTAGCTAACCAGGAAGTAAGGCCCTCCTCCAGGCTACTAGCTAACCAGGAAGTAAGGCTCTCCTCCAGGCTACTAGCTAACCAGGAAGTAAGGCTCCCCTCCAGCAGGCTACTAGCTAACCAGGAAGTAAGGCTCTCCTCCAGGCTACTAGCTAACCAGGAAGTAAGGCTCTCCTCCAGGCTACTAGCTAACCAGGAAGTAAGGCTCTCATTCCAGGCTACTAGCTAACCAGGAAGTAAGGCTCTCCTCCAGGCTACTACCTAACCAGGAAGTAAGGCTCTCCTCCAGGCTACTAGCTAACCAGGAAGTGAGGCTCTCCTCCAGGCTACTATCTAACGAGGAAGTAAGGCTCTCCTCCAGGCTACTAGCTAACCAGGAAGTAAGGCTCTCCTCCAGCAGGCTACTAGCTAACCAGGAAGTAAGGCTCTCTTCCAGGCTACTAGCTAACCAGGAAGTAAGGCTCTCATCCAGACTACTAGCTAACCAGGAAGTAAGCCTCCCCTCCAGCAGGCTACTAGCTAACCAGGAAGTAAGGCTCCCCTCCAGCAGGCTACTGGCTAACCAGGAAGTAAGGCCCTCCTCCAGGCTACTAGCTAACCAGGAAGTGAGGCTCTCCTCCAGGCTACTAGCTAACCAGGAAGTGAGGCTCTTCTCCAGGCTACTAGCTAACCAGGAAGTGAGGCCCTCCTCCAGGCTACTAGCTACTAGCTAACCAGGAAGTGAGGCTCTCCTCCAGGCTACTAGCTAACCAGGAAGTGAGGCTTTCCTCCAGTCTACTAGATAACCAGGAAGTAAGGCTCTCCTCCAGGCTACTAGCTACTAGCTAACCAGGAAGTGAGGCTCTTCTCCAGCTACTAGCTAACAAGGAAGTGAGGCCCTCCTCCAGGCTACTAGCTACTAGCTAACCAGGAAGTGAGGCTCTCCTCCAGCAGGCTACTAGCTAACCAGGAAGTGAGGCCCTCCTCCAGGCTACTAGCTAACCAGGAAGTAAGGCTCTCCTCCAGGCTACTAGCTACTAGCTAACCAGGAAGTGAGCCTCTCCTCCAGCAGGCTACTAGCTAACCAGGAAGTAAGGCTCTCCTCCAGGCTACTAGCTAACCAGGAAGTAAGGCTCCCCTCCAGCAGGCTACTAGCTAACCAGGAAGTAAGGCTCTCCTCCAGGCTACTAGCTACTAGCTAACCAGGAAGTGAGCCTCTCCTCCAGCAGGCTACTAGCTAACCAGGAAGTAAGACTCTCCTCCAGCAGGCTACTAGCTAACCAGGAAGTAAGGCTCTCCTCCAGGCTACTAGCTAACCAGGAAGTAAGGCTCCCCTCCAGCAGGCTACTAGCTAACCAGGAAGTAAGGCTCTCCTCCAGGCTACTAGCTAACCAGGAAGTGAGACTTTCCTCCAGCAGGCTACTAGCTAACCAGGAAATAAGGCTCTCCTCCAGGCTACTAGCTAACCAGGAAGTAAGGCTCTCCTCCAGGCTACTAGCTAACCAGGAAGTGAGCCTCTACTCCAGCAGGCTACTAGCTAACCAGGAAGTAAGACTCTCCTCCAGCAGGGTACTAGCTAACCAGGAAGTAAGACTCTCCTCCAGCAGGCTACTAGCTAACCAGGAAGTAAGACTCTCCTCCAGCTGGCTACTAGCTAACCAGGAAGTAAGGCTCTCCTCCAGGCTACTAGCTAACCAGGAAGTAAGGCTCTCTTCCAGGCTACTAGCTAACCAGGAAGTAAGGCTCTCCTCCAGGCTACTAGCTAACCAGGAAGTAAGGCTCTCCAGGCTACTAGCTACATTTACATTTACATTTAGTCATTTAGCTGACGCTTTTATCCAAAGCGACTTACAAGTTCTGTGCGACAAGACAGCAAGAAGGGTATAACTCTATCAGCTGAGTAACAATGTTCATCAAAGTGTTGCGTGTTACAGTGTAGGTTAGTTTATTAGGACATTAAGGTTAGTCGGGGTTAGATTTTTTTTTTTTTTTTTTTTTTTTTTTATCATTTCAGATAATGGTTGAAGAAGTGAGTCTTTAGTCGACGGCGAAAGATTGGACGGGATTCGGCTGTCCTAACTGGGATGGGTAGTTCATTCCACCATTGTGGGGCAAGGACTGAGAATAGGCGGCTTCTCTTTGATGACCCTCCGGGAGCTTGGATAGGAGTAGATCTGAGGCGGCCAGAAGACGCAGAGCGTAGGGGTCTTGAGGGTGTGTAGTTAGAGACCATTGACCGGAGGTAGGCGGGAGCGGTTCCCTTTGCCGCACGGTATGCTAGGTCGAGGGCCTTGAAGCGGATACGTGCAGCAATGGGGAGCCAGTGCAGGTCCCTAAGAAGTGGGGTGACATGGGCTGACTTCGGTAGGTTTGAGATCAGGCGGGCCGCTGCATTTTGAATGAGTTGAAGAGGCTTGGTGGCAGTGGCCGGGAGGCCAGCTAGCAGTGCGTTGCAGTAGTCGAGGCGGGAGATGACTGTTGATTGGACGAGGAGTTGGGTGGCTTCTTTTGTCAGGAAGGGGCGTATCCTTCTGACGTTGCTCAGGAGGAATCTGCAGGTTCTGGTTGTCGCTGCGATGTGAGCAGAGAAGTTCAACTGGTCGTCGAGGACAACACCAAGTGTTGTGAAGGGCCAGATTAAACCGAATATATATATTTAATTATATATATATATTTAATTGTATTTGTATATTCTCTAATATTCCCTGATATCCCTTGTATATTCCTTGTACAATATGCATTGAATATCCATTCTAGCCTACTGAACATCCCATAATAGTCTCCATTCTACTATTGGTCGAGACCTTGGTGCCAGGCTGCCATACCCCTCAGACCCAGTTCAAACGTACCGCTCGACATGTACGAACAAGTCCTAGTTCCGCGTAGGAATTTGGCTACCGCACCACTAATGGGACTATTTGTTCATAGTGCATATATATACTGCGCTACTAAAGTAGGACTTTCTTTTCAGTCCAGTTTCTTACCCTCCAATAGAGTCACAGACTTAAAGCCTCCCCGCGATGCCACGTGTGGGAGTAAGGCCAAGTTCGGCCTACCATCGGTATTGAGACATCGTGTATATTAATATTTGAATAGTCATATTTGGCACTATATCGTCGAGTTGGACGTAGTCTATTAAGCTAATAATAGTCTGTTAATATATAGTGCTTCGTGCGGTGAGAATACTACCGTAGTCAGTACCCCATCGTTTCGGGCAGAGAACTGGCTGCTTACCCAGGGTGGTTGACCCTATGTGAAGCTGCACCCGAGGAGCCCCAGAGCCGACGAGCGAATGGACCTGTATACCGGATTATTCTACCGACGACAGCCCGCCTTCCCAGGCACGGATTATGCTTTGGATACTTTGATTATTCTATGGATAAAGACCCCCGACACTACCGTGTGTTGGAACCCCCCCCCCCCCCTGGAGAGGACGCAAGGTGAGGAGACGCTCTGCAAGACGAGGTCTCTCCACATCTCTCCCCCGTGGACCGGAGAGAGCCGGCCCACAAAGAGTCCACCTGCTTTCATCTGTGGTCCAAGGATCGCCGGCGCATTGAACGGCACTACAGTGGGTTCACCTGGGATACCCTTGGCCGGACGAGGCAGCTGGATTCTACCCCCCCCCCCTCCTACTCCTGTCGGCTTACAAGCGACCGGATTAACCCCCTCTAGTGTATCCAGCCTATAATCATTAAAGTATCATTGCTGTTATTCCTTAACTATTCCAGGTCGTATATTTACCACCTGCGCCTTCAGAGATTGGACATTATCTATTGATATACCGACGAATACTCCTTGCCATAAAAGTGCATACTATTTCAATTCATAAATGTAATTAAGTGATTAAGTGCTTATTCTACACACCATCGCTGTGTAGGAAATAAAGACCTGTTTCTAATTCGTACATTTGTGTTGGATCCGTTTCATCTACGTGAGAGTGTTCATGATAATATATTTATGCCGTGTACTGGGTGGCCGAATATTAAGTACAAAGGTAGTGGTAGTAAGTATCATATCTAGTAATACAGTCAGGGAATTGTACCCCTCAGTTACAATTGGTCCTTCGAGCCGGATGGGTAATTAGTGTAATATTAATATAGTGTTATTAATATTGAAATTTCCTATGATGAACACTCCACGAAACGATCCTCCTAACCAACGCCCGCAGCGCGAACGACGGCTCCCTCAGTACTTAGAGGCTTACGCTGTCAGTCAACAACCTAGTCTTCTACTAACAGTAAACGCGGTAAAACTAGAAAGTAAAAGTATGTCTAACCCCAACGCCCAGACTACCCCGACCATAGAGGCCCCTACGGGCTCTAATGTAACTGACCAAGTTCACGGTGGGGACCAGTGGGAACCAGACATGACTTCACACCCCGCCAGTACTGAAGAAGTAGTCCCCGATGAGTCCCGGGAGGAATACAACGCTACCGAGAGAGAACTCGGCACGGAAGAAGACGGGGAGAGCACCGTGGAGATAGAGCTCCAAGGCTCCGCAAGGAGTACCCCGAGGGAAGGCTCCCCTATACAACCGCCTTCTCCCAGCGAGGCAGAGAGGACCCTACAGCAGGCATTCCTTGTCAGCCTGAAAGCCTCTACTGAACGCGATAGACTCCAGGGTGAACGCGATCGATTGCAGCTACAGCAACGGAGCGAAGAAGAGCACATACGCCTGGAAATAAGACGCATTCAGATGGAAGAGAATGTGGCCCGAGACCGAGCAGACAGCCAGCGAGCAGCTGCTGGTGCTCTACAGGACGCAGAGCGCGACAGACAGCAAGCGCAACTAATAGAACAGCTGATCAGACGGACAACACCCTCTCCCTCCGCCAGAGGCTCCAGGAACTCGTCTAGACACACCTCCAGGGCGGCATCCCCTAGCCGAGTAAACAACCCTGAACTTGACCGACAGACGAGGTCTATACCCCCCACAGATCACCTCCCCCCACCGGTCCAAGCGAGACCTAGCAACCGGGAAGGAGCAGCATATCCTGTGGAGAGGCTAAACCAGAGACTACAAGCACTGGATGACCTAACTGAAGACGAAGAGGAAGAGGAGGAGAACCGCGCCCGAAGACAGCACAGTACTCTACCGGACCAGGAGGTCCGGTACAGCCCAGGCTATACTCCCGCGGAGCTGCGCTACAGACCCCCGACTCTATACACGGGTGAGCACGACGCACGACCCGCACCGAGGAACAGCACCTGGACAAGCGGGCCATGGTACACTGCCGGTACCAGCCCATACCAAGGAGCGGGAGGAGACTCGCCTAGGAGGCCTCTCCCCCAACGCTCGCCGATGTACCCACAGTCAGCGTCATACATTGGCACGCCTATGGTACCCGACTTCACCCAAGAGAACCGGGCCCAGTATACAGAACTCCGCATGTGTCTGGAGACCATGTTGGTGGATGTATTGGATGAACGCCACAAATACGCCATCCTACTGCAGCACTTAAAGGTGCCCCGCGCACATAATATAGCGCTCGCCTACGCGACTTCCACCACCCCATACACAGCAGCGCTGGTAGCATTGGACCAGAGGTATGGGCGCATATGGGATTACGTGATCCAGGAGATCCGACACATCGACCGCTTACCCCCAGCAATAGACAATCGAGCACTGGACGACCTGTCCATCAGAGTGCAGTCCCTGGTAGGGATGTTGGGAGCGCAAAGAGAGAAGGGGAAGTATGAACTTTACGCCAACTCAAATGTGGAAAGGATCCTGGAGAAGCTGCCGCCCGCTCGTCAGGAGCGCTTTAGGCGGCAGAGGGACCACAGAGACCCGAATGGCCCCGAACCGAACCTCCTCGATCTAGCAGACTTCCTGGCGAGAGAAGTCAGCAGCCTACGGCTAGATACATTCGGACGGAGCACCCCTGGCTCCAGAGAAGGAACCAGACGACTAAATGATGGAAGAAGATCGGTGACTGTGATGCACCAATCGGAGTCAGTACCGAGCAGCAGGAGCCACAGTACCCCCTCCAGAACGGAGAAGTGGAAGATAGTGTGCCCCTACTGTGAGAAAGAACACTGGCTAGCGCAATGTGACTCCTTCCCCAAGCTGAACGCGGAGGAAGCAGGTCAATGGATAAAGTCCAACAAGCGCTGTTTTCGCTGTGCGCGCTCACACATGGCAGCCGAATGCCGCTTAAAGAAAAGGTGCACCAAGTGCGATGGAGCCCATCTGGACATACTTCACGACAGTAACAGACGGCGCCCTTCACCTGCACCATCCAGCCGCAAAGCGAGCGTCATGTACATCGATCCCGCCAGCAGCAGTGGAGCCCGAGTACTCCTAAAAGTAGTGCGTGTGACACTAAGCTACCAGAATAAAGTCCTGGACACTTACGCCGTCCTCGATGACGGGTCAGAGAAGACCCTGCTGCTCGCCTCCGCTGCGGCCCAGCTAGGGCTGCGGGGAAGCGAAACCCAAATGACAATTCGGACAATAAGACGAGATTTGAAGACGATAAAGGGCGAGAATGTCTCATTCTCTATCGCAGCAAGCGGCCAGCCTGAGCGACGGTACCAGATTGCAGACGCTTTCACCAGCCAAGAAATAGGACTGTCGCGGTACACATACCCCGTCGCCAAGCTGATGGAGAAATATGCACATCTGCGCAAGTTACCGATCCCGCTCATAGACAATGCTATGCCGACCCTGTTGATAGGCTCCGACCATGCAGACCTCATTGTCCCGATAGACCGGGTTCATACCGGACCCCGAGGCTGTCCTGCAGCAGTCGAGACCCGTTTGGGATGGACTCTCCAAGGCCCGCTCGCCAAATCTCTCAACCGAAGTACAGCCACTAGATGTCTCCACTCCCGAGTCACAGAGGGAGAAACCGCACTCCTGCAACACGTAGAGCGGCTATGGAGCTTGGAACAAATGCCCTTTAAGAATGGAAAGAAAGACATTCGCTCTAAAGATGACATTTACGCCATTCACCTCCTCGAGACAGGGACCAAGAGAGTCCCGGTCAACGGCGTGTTGAGATACGCCACGCCACTCCTGCGGCGAGAAGGAATGCCTACTTTCCACGCCAAGACAGACGCCATAGAACGGTACCTGCTGAACACGGAGCGGCGCTTAGCCAAGAACCCCGCCCAAGAGAGTGTATACCGCGCTGAGATTGAGAAGCTCATCACAGCGGGACACGTCACAAAGATGGACATTAAAGAGGCTGACCAGACCACTGAATCGTGGTACGTGCCCCACCACAAGGTCCATCACAACGGTAAAGACCGCATAGTATTTAACTGCAGCTACCAGATCGGATCCCAAAATCTGAATAAAGAGTTACTGCCCGGTCCCACACTCGGCCCCTCCCTACTCGGCGTTCTACTCCGCTTCCGCCAGGAAAAGGTGGCCATCAGCGGGGACATTAAAGGAATGTTCCTGCAGGTGAGATTAGTAGAGGCGGACAAGCCCCTGTTACGGTTCCTATGGAGAGAGAAGCCAGGAGATGAGCACCCAGCCATCTACCAATGGGAAGTCCTCCCCTTCGGAACGACGTGCAGCCCCTGCTGTGCGACATTTGCACTACAGAAACATGTAGCAGAGGACCCAGCAGCGGACGAAGAGGTCCGACACAGCGTAAAGAACAGCTTCTACGTAGACAACTGTCTACAAAGCCTTTCAACCCAGGAAGAAGCCGAGGCTCTCCTGATTAAACTCCGCGCCTCATTGATCAAAGGCGGCTTTGATCTCAGGCAGTGGGCCAGCAGCGATCCGCAAGTACTGCGCAGCCTCTCCTCCGAGGACAAGGCAGCCAGCAGCGAGACCTGGATGGCTACAATCCCGGGAGAAGCCCAGGAGATGACCCTGGGATTGGTGTGGCGATTCAAAACAGATTCGCTTCACTACAGACACAAGCCCCTGACTACGGAGCAGGGAAGGCCGGCGGCGGCGCCGACCACCAGACGGAGTGTGTACACAACACTCGCCCGACAATATGACCCGCTAGGATGTATTCTACCGTACACCACCAGGGCAAAAATGATTGTACGAGCATTGTGGGACAAGGACCAGGGCTGGGACGACCCCATTCCCGCACACCTTGCATCCACCTGGAGAGAGTGGGAGATGGAGCTCCACTCACTCCCAGGCGTTAATATGCGCCGAAGCTACTTCCCACCCACGGTGAGGCCAGAGACATGTAAAATGGACTTACACGTCTTCAGTGACGCCTCAGAGGTCGCATACGGATCAGTAGCCTACTTGCGGGCCCAAGACCAGGGGGGAGAGATCTACACAGCATTTGTCCTCGCCCGCTCGAGAATAGCCCCACGCAAGCAACAATCTATCCCACGTCTAGAGCTCTGCGCAGCCCTAGCCGGAGCGCACCTAGCCACGCTCATCCAACGTGAGCTCACCATACCGGTGTCTAGAACAATCCTGTGGTCAGATTCCACGACGGTACTCGCCTGGATCAAATCGGACTCATGCAAGTACAAAGTCTTTGTGGGAGTCAGAGTCACCGAGATTCAAGACTTAACCGAAGAGTTAACCGGAGAAACAGAGTGGCGCTACGTTGATACAAAACAGAACCCAGCTGACGTCATCACCCGGGGGATCCCCCTGGATGACCTCACCCGTCGCAATGTCTACAGTGACGGCCCCGCATTCCTAAGACTCCCGGAAGGACAGTGGCCCATGCCTATCCCGAGGGAAGCAAGTCCAGAGGAGGTGGAAATTAAGAAGTCTGTGTTCTGTGGATTGAGCACCGTAGCCTCCACCGACCCTAACATAAACGATTGCACGTCCATAGAGAGTGCACAACAAAGAACATTCCTGCGGTACCACCCGGAGTGCAAGTCCCCCGCTGATATGTCAGCAGCTAACTACGAGGAAGCAGAATTGCTTCTACTGCAGCGAGCCCAGAGAGACTCGTTCCCCGATGAATTGGCCTGTCTACAGGGAGGAAAGCCCGTCCCATCCGACAGCAGATTAATTCACCTGGCCCCCGAGAGCGACGCTCACACCCTCATCAGAGTGGGTGGTCGCCTACGCAGAGCCCCCAATCTACCGGATGACATTAAATACCCGATCGTATTGAACAGCCGACACAAGGTCACAGAGCTGATTATAAAGAAATACGATGAGGATGTACATCACGCAGGAGCAGAAAGAGTCTTCGCGGAAATCAGACGTCGTTACTGGATCCTACAAGGAAGAGAGGCGGTACGACGCTTCCAACGAACATGTCTAGACTGCCGCAAGTGGCGCGCGCAGCCCAGCATACCAAGGATGGCTGACCTTCCTCCATGTCGCCTCCGAATCGGTGACAAGTCATTCCACTCAACGGGTATGGACTGCTTTGGCCCGCTGCACATAAAGAAAGGAAGAGGAACCGAGAAGCGGTGGGGTATTGTATTCAAATGCATGACCACCAGAGCGATACACATCGAGCTTCTCCCGACCATGAGCACAGACTCATTCCTTATGGCCTTCCGTAGATTCATATCACGGAAAGGAAGACCGTCTACCCTATTGTCCGATCATGGGACAAACTTTAAAGGCGGCGAAAGAGAGCTGAGAGAGAGCTTCCAAGCTATGGGCCCAGAACTTAAGACCCACCTCGCTCCAACACAGGTTGATTTCCAATTCAACCCCCCAAACGCACCCCACTTCGGTGGCACTTGGGAACGAGAAGTGCGCTCCATAAAGACAGCCCTGTACGCAGTACTTGGGGCCCAGACTGTGGCGGAAGAAGTCCTAATGACAGTCCTCACGGAGATTGAGGGAGTACTTAACTCGAAGCCCCTCGGATATGTCTCCAGTGATGTGGCGGATATCGACCCAGTTACCCCCAACACACTCCTGATGGGGCGGCTAGATCCCACATTACCCCAGACAATGTACCGGCCTGAAGAAGCGAACGGCCGACGAATGTGGAGGTACAGCCAAGTATTAGCCGACAAGTTTTGGAACAGTTTCCTACTGCACTACCTACCGTCTCTACAGACCCGCCAGAAGTGGGTAAAGGAGAGAGACAATTTGACAGAAGGAACAGTCGTCATGATTATTGATCAATCACTGCCCAGAGCTATGTGGCCGGCCGGCCGCGTAAGCAAAGTGATCACCGGTGCCGACGGCAAGGTCCGAGCAGCTGAAGTGCTCGTCCAGGGTCGCACTTACACCCGTCCCGTGGCAAGGCTCATAGAACTGCCTCGACTCCCAGACACAATCGATGATGACCATGACCCTACAACCCTATGACTTTGTGAAGTTGACTGACCCCTACAGCGAACCCTTATGTGTAAATAGACAACGCGATTAATCTGTCTCCGTTTAACTGATTAGGTCTGGGACCTATTCAGGGGGTGGCTGTTGTGAAGGGCCAGATTAAACCGAATATATATATTTAATTATATATATATATTTAATTGTATTTGTATATTCTCTAATATTCCCTGATATCCCTTGTATATTCCTTGTACAATATGCATTGAATATCCATTCTAGCCTACTGAACATCCCATAATAGTCTCCATTCTACTATTGGTCGAGACCTTGGTGCCAGGCTGCCATACCCCTCAGACCCAGTTCAAACGTACCGCTCGACATGTATGAACAAGTCCTAGTTCCGCGTAGGAATTTGGCTACCGCACCACTAATGGGACTATTTGTTCATAGTGCGTATATATACTGCGCTACTAAAGTAGGACTTTCTTTTCAGTCCAGTTTCTTACCCTCCAATAGAGTCACAGACGTAAAGCCTCCCCGCGATGCCACGTGTGGGAGTAAGGCCAAGTTCGGCCTACCATCGGTATTGAGACATCGTGTATATTAATATTTGAATAGTCATATTTGGCACTATATCGTCGAGTTGGACGTAGTCTATTAAGCTAATAATAGTCTGTTAATATATAGTGCTTCGTGCGGTGAGAATACTACCGTAGTCAGTACCCCATCGTTTCGGGCAGAGAACTGGCTGCTTACCCAGGGTGGTTGACCCTATGTGAAGCTGCACCCGAGGAGCCCCAGAGCCGACGAGCGAATGGACCTGTATACCGGATTATTCTACCGACGACAGCCCGCCTTCCCAGGCACGGATTATGCTTTGGATACTTTGATTATTCTATGGATAAAGACCCCCGACACTACCGTGTGTTGGAACCCCCCCCCCTGGAGAGGACGCAAGGTGAGGAGACGCTCTGCAAGACGAGGTCTCTCCACATCTCTCCCCCGTGGACCGGAGAGAGCCGGCCCACAAAGAGTCCACCTGCTTTCATCTGTGGTCCAAGGATCGCCGGCGCATTGAACGGCACTACAGTGGGTTCACCTGGGATACCCTTGGCCGGACGAGGCAGCTGGATTCTACCCCCCCCCCCCCTCCTACTCCTGTCGGCTTAAAAGCGACGGGATTAACCCCCTCTAGTGTATCCAGCCTATAATCATTAAAGTATCATTGCTGTTATTCCTTAACTATTCCAGGTCGTATATTTACCACCTGCGCCTTCAGAGATTGGACATTATCTATTGATATACCGACGAATACTCCTTGCCATAAAAGTGCATACTATTTCAATTCATAAATGTAATTAAGTGATTAAGTGCTTATTCTACACACCATCGCTGTGTAGGAAATAAAGACCTGTTTCTAATTCGTACATTTGTGTTGGATCCGTTTCATCTACGTGAGAGTGTTCATGATAATATATTTATGCCGTGTACTGGGTGGCCGAATATTAAGTACAAAGGTAGTGGTAGTAAGTATCATATCTAGTAATACAGTCAGGGAATTGTACCCCTCAGTTACACCAAGGTTCTTGGCGGTCGGCGACGCGGTCACAGCTGCATTCTCGGTCAGGGGGGAGGATTTGGCCGGCAGGTGGAGCAATTCTGTTTTGCTTAGGTTCAGTTTGAGGTGGTTGGTCGTCATCCAGGCGGAGATGTCGGACAGACAGGCCGAGATCCGCTCAGAGACGTGGATATCTGAGGGAGGGAAGGAGAGGAAGAGTTGAGTATCATCGGCATAACAATGATATGAGAAGCCATGAGATGTGATAATGTTACCCAGTGATTTAGTGTAGAGGGAGAAGAGAAGGGGTCCTAGGACCGAGCCCTGGGGGACACCCGTCCGGAGGGGGCGGGTGGCCGACAGAGTCCCTCTCCATGACACTTGGTAGGAGCGGTCATTGAGGTATGATGTCAGCCATGTCAGCGCAGATCCAGCCACTCCCATTCCTGCGAGGGCCGCGAGTTAGCTACTAGCTAACCAGGAAGTAAGGCTCTCCTCCAGGCTACTAGCTAACCAGGAAGTAAGGCTCTCCAGGCTACTAGCTAACCAGGAAGTAAGGCCCTCCTCCAGGCTACTACCTAACCAGGAAGTGAGGCTCTCCTCCAGGCTACTAGCTAACCTGGAAGTAAGGCTATCCTCCAGGCTACTCGCTAACCAGGAAGTAAGGCTCTCCTCCAGGCTACTAGCTAACCAGGAAGTAAGACTTTCCTCCAGGCTACTAGCTAACCAGGAAGTAAGGCTCTCCTCTAGGCTACTAGCTAACCAGGAAGTGAGGCTCTCCTCCAGGCTACTAGCTAACCAGGAAGTGAGGCTCTCCTCCAGCCTACATTTACATTTAGTCATTTAGCTGACGCTTTTATCCAAAGCGACTTACAAGTTCTGTACGACAAGCCATCAGGAAGAGCACAACTCTATCAGCTGAGTAACAATGTTCATCAAAGTGTTGAGTGCTACAGTGTAGGTTAGTTTATTAGGACAAGTGCATGACAGTATGGTTAGTTAGGGTTAGATATTTTTTTTTTTTTTTTATTCAGATAATGGTTGAAGAAGTGCGTCTTTAGTCGACGGCGAAAGATTGGACGTGTTTCGGCTGTCCTAACTGGGGTGGGTAGTTCATTCCACCATTGTGGGGCAAGGACTGAGAATAGGCGACTTCTCTTTGATGACCCTCCCGGAGCTTGGATAGGAGTAGGTCTGAGGCGGCCAGAAGATGCAGAGCGTAGGGGTCTTGAGGGTGTGTAGTTAGAGACCATTGACCGGAGGTAGGCGGGAGCAGTTCCCTTTGCCGCACGGTATGCTAGGTCGAGGGCCTTGAAGCGGATTCGTGCAGCAATGGGGAGCCAGTGCAGGTCCCTAAGAAGTGGGGTGACATGGGCCGACTTCGGTAGGTTTGAGATCAGGCGGGCCGCTGCGTTCTGAATGAGTTGAAGAGGCTTAGTGGCAGTGGCCGGGAGGCCAGCGAGCAGTGCGTTGCAGTAGTCGAGGCGGGAGATGACTGTTGATTGGACGAGGAGTTGGGTGGCTTCTTTTGTCAGGAAGGGGCGTATCCTTCTGACGTTGCTCAGGAGGAATCGGCAGGTTCTGGTTGTCGCTGCGATGTGAGCAGAGAAGTTCAACTGGTCGTCGAGGACAACACCAAGGTTCTTGGCGGTCGGGGACGCGGTCACAGCTGCATTCTCGACTGTGATGGAAAGGTCGGTCAGGGGGGAGGATTTGGCCTACTAGCTACTAGCTAACCAGGAAGCGAGGCTCTCCTACAGGCTACTAGCTAACCAGGAAGTAAGGCCCTCCTCCAGGCTACTAGATAACCAGGAAGTGAGGCTCTCCTCCAGGCTACTAGCTAACCAGGAAGTGAGGCTCTTGTGGGATATTTGTGGATATCCTGATGAAGAATGTTCTCAGTCAACCGAGGTTTGGATAATAACAAAGGTTTATTAACCAAACAGATAGTAAGTACATAGAGAGAATGGCTGAGGGCTTCCCCCAGGTGATCAGCTGAAATGACCCAGGTGAGAAGACCTCGATTGTGGTCGGGAGGAGCCCTATATAGTTCAACAAGGGGGGGTGTGTGGTCCCATTTGATAGGTCAAATGGGGGGGGGGGGGTACAGGTTTGGGGAGAAAGGGGAGGGGAATGTCTTATTCCACAGAGAGGGGGGGGGGCACAGGTAAGGGGGACACAGGGGAGGGGAGTATATTTACATGAGGACATTATATTATACCACACTCTCCTCCAGCAGGCTACTAGCTAACCAAGAAGTAAGGCTCTCCTCCAGGCTACTAGCTAACCAGGAAGTAAGGCTCTCCTCCAGGCTACTAGCTAACCAGGAAGTGAGGCTCTCCTCCAGCAGGCTACTAGCTAACCAGGAAGTGAGGCTCTCCTCCAGGCTACTAGCTAACCAGGAAGTAAGGCCCTCCTCCAGGCTACTAGCTAACCAGGAAGTAAGGCTCTCCTCCAGCAGGCTACTAGCTAACCAGGAAGTAAGGCCCTCCTCCAGGCTACTAGCTAACCAGGAAGTAAGGCCCTCCTCCAGGCTACTAGCTAACCAGGAAGTAAGGCTCTCCTCCAGGCTACTAGCTAACCAGGAAGTAAGGCTCTCTCCAGGCTACTAGCTAACCAGGAAGTAAGGCTCCCCTCCAGCAGGCTACTAGCTAACCTGGAAGTAAGGCTCTCCTCCAGGCTACTAGCTAACCAGGAAGTAAGGCTCTCCTCCAGGCTACTAGCTAACCAGGAAGTAAGGCTCTCCTTCAAGCTACTACCTAACCAGGAAGTAAGGCTCTCCTCCAGGCTACTAGCTAACCAGGAAGTAAGGCTCTCCTCCAGCAGGCTACTAGCTAACCAGGAAGTAAGGCTTTCCTCCAGCAGGCTACTAGCTAACCAGGAAGTAAGGCTCTCCTCCAGCAGGCTACTAGCTAACCAGGAAGTAAGGCTCTCCTCCTCCAGCAGGCTACTAGCTAACCAGGAAGTGAGGCTCTCCTCCAGCAGGCTACTAGCTAACCAGGAAGTAAGGCTCTCCTCCTCCAGCAGGCTTCTAGCTAACCAGGAAGTATGGCTCTCCTCCAGGCTACTAACTAACCAGGAAGTGAGGCTCTCTTCCAGGCTACTAGCTAACCAGGAAGTAAGGCTCCCCTCCAGCAGGCTACTAGCTAACCAGGAAGTGAGGCTCTCTTCCAGGCTACTAGCTAACCAGGAAGTAAGGCTCTCCTCCAGGCTACTAGCTAACCAGGAAGTGAGGCTCTCCTCCAGGCTACTAGCTAACCAGGAAGTAAGGCTCTCCTCCAGGCTACTAGCTAACCAAGAAGTGAGGCTCTCCTCCAGGCTACTAGCTAACCAGGAAGTAAGGCTCTCCTCCGGGCTACTAGCTACTAGCTAACCAGGAAGTGAGGCTCTCCTCCAGGCTACTAGCTAACCAGGAAGTGAGGCTCTCCTCCAGGCTACTAGCTAACCAGGAAGTAAGGCTCTCCTCCAGGCTACTAGCTAACCAGGAAGTGAGGCTCTCCTCCAGGCTACTAGCTAACCAGGAAGTGAGGCTCTCCTCCAGCTACTAGCTAACCAGGAAGTGAGGCCCTCCTCCAGGCTACTAGCTACTAGCTAACCAGGAAGTGAGGCTCTCCTCCAGCAGGCTACTAGCTAACCAGGAAGTAAGACTCTCCTCCAGCAGGCTACTAGCTAACCAGGAAGTAAGGCTCTCCTCCAGGCTACTAGCTAACCAGGAAGTGAGCCTCTCCTCCAGCAGGCTACTAGCTAACCAGGAAGTGAGGCTCTCCTCCAGGCTACTAGCTAACCAGGAAGTGAGGCTCTCCTCCAGCAGGCTACTAGCTAACCAAGAAGTAAGGCTCTCCTCCAGGCTACTAGCTAACCAGGAAGTAAGGCTCTCCTCCAGGCTACTAGCTAACCAGGAAGTGAGGCTCTCCTCCAGGCTACTAGCTAACCAGGAGGTAAGGCTCTCCTCCAGGCTACTAGCTAACCAGGATGTGAGGCTCTCCTCCAGGCGACTAGCTAACCACGAAGTGAGGCTCTCCTCCAGGCTACTAGCTAACCAGTAAGGTGAGGCTCTCCTCCAGGCTACTAGCTAACCAGGAAGTAAGGCTCTCCTCCAGGCTACTAGCTAACCAGGAAGTGAGGCTCTCCTCCAGGCGACTAGCTAACCAGGAAGTGAGGCTCTCCTCCAGGCTACTAGCTAACCAGGAAGTGAGGCTCTCCTCCAGGCTACTAGCTAACCAGGAAGTGAGGCTCTCCTCCAGGCTACTAGCTAACCAGGAAGTAAGGCTCTCCTCCAGGCTACTAGCTAACCAGGAAGTAAGGCTCTCCTCCAGGCTACTAGCTACTAGCTAACCAGGAAGTAAGGCTCTCCTCCAGGCTACTAGCTAACCAGGAAGTGAGGCTCTCCCCCAGGCTACTAGCTAACCAGGAAGTAAGGCTCTCCTCCAGGCTACTAGCTAACCAGGAAGTGAGGCTCTCCTCCAGGCTACTAGCTAACCAGGAAGTAAGGCTCTCCTCCAGGCTACTAGCTAACCAGGAAGTGAGGCTCTCCTCCAGGCTACTAGCTAACCAGGGAGTAAGGCTCTCCTCCAGGCTACTAGCTAACCAGGAAGTGAGGCTCTCCTACAGGCTACTAGCTAACCAGGAAGTAAGGCTCTCCTCCAGGCTACTAGCTAACCAGGAAGTGAGGCTCTCCTCCAGGCTACTAGCTAACCAGGAAGTGAGACTCTCCTCCAGGCTACTAGCTAACCAGGAAGTAAGGCTTTCCTCCAGGCTACTAGCTAACCAGGAAGTGAGACTCTCCACCAGGCTACTAGCTAACCAGGAAGTGAGGCTCTCCTCCAGGCTACTAGCTAACCAGGAAGTAAGGCTTTCCTCCAGGCTACTAGCTACTAGCTAACCAGGAAGTGAGGCTCTCCTCCAGGCTACTAGCTAACCAGGAAGTAAGGCTCTCCTCCAGGCTACTAGCTAACCAGGAAGAAAGGCTCTCCTCCAGGCTACTAGCTAACCAGGAAGTGAGGTTCTCCTCCAGGCTACTAGCTGACCAGGAAGTGAGGCTCTCCTACAGGCTACTAGCTAACCAGGAAGTAAGGCTCTCCTCCAGGCTACTAGCTAACCAGGAAGTGAGGCTCTCCTCCAGGCTACTAGCTAACCAGGAAGTGAGACTCTCCTCCAGGCTACTAGCTAACCAGGAAGTAAGGCTTTCCTCCAGGCTACTAGCTAACCAGGAAGTGAGACTCTCCTCCAGGCTACTAGCTAACCAGGAAGTGAGGCTCTCCTCCAGGCTACTAGCTAACCAGGAAGTAAGGCTTTCCTCCAGGCTACTAGCTACTAGCTAACCAGGAAGTGAGGCTCTCCTCCAGGCTACTAGCTAACCAGGAAGTAAGGCTCTCCTCCAGGCTACTAGCTAACCAGGAAGAAAGGCTCTCCTCCAGGCTACTAGCTAACCAGGAAGTGAGGTTCTCCTCCAGGCTACTAGCTGACCAGGAAGTAAGGCTCTCCTCCAGGCTACTAGCTAACCAGGAAGTGAGGCTCTCCTCCAGGCTACTAGCTAACCAGGAAGTAAGCCTCCCCTCCAGCAGGCTACTAGCTAACCAGGAAGTAAGGCTCTCCTCCAGGCTACTAGCTAACCAGGAAGTAAGGCTCTCCTCCAGGCTACTAGCTACTAGCTAACCAGGAAGTGAGGCTCTCCTCCAGGCTACTAGCTAACCAGGAAGTGAGGCTCTCCTCCAGCTACTAGCTAACCAGGAAGTGAGGCCCTCCTCCAGGCTACTAGCTACTAGCTAACCAGGAAGTGAGGCTCTCCTCCAGCAGGCTACTAGCTAACCAGGAAGTGAGGCCCTCCTCCAGGCTACTAGCTAACCAGGAAGTAAGGCTCTCCTCCAGGCTACTAGCTACTAGCTAACCAGGAAGTGAGCCTCTCCTCCAGCAGGCTACTAGCTAACCAGGAAGTAAGACTCTCCTCCAGCAGGCTACTAGCTAACCAGGAAGTAAGGCTCTCCTCCAGGCTACTAGCTAACCAGGAAGTAAGGCTCTCCTCCAGGCTACTAGCTAACCAGGAAGTGAGCCTCTCCTCCAGCAGGCTACTAGCTAACCAGGAAATAAGGCTCTCCTCCAGGCTACTAGCTAACCAGGAAGTAAGGCTCTCCTCCAGGCTACTAGCTAACCAGGAAGTGAGCCTCTACTCCAGCAGGCTACTAGCTAACCAGGAAGTAAGATTCTCCTCCAGCAGGCTACTAGCTAACCAGGAAGTAAGACTCTCCTCCAGCAGGCTACTAGCTAACCAGGAAGTAAGACTCTCCTCCAGCAGGCTACTAGCTAACCAGGAAGTAAGGCTCTCCTCCAGGCTACTAGCTAACCAGGAAGTAAGGCTCTCTTCCAGGCTACTAGCTAACCAGGAAGTAAGGATCTCCTCCAGGCTACTAGCTAACCAGGAAGTAAGGCTCTCCAGGCTACTAGCTACTAGCTAACCAGGAAGTAAGGCTCTCCTCCAGGCTACTAGCTAACCAGGAAGTAAGGCTCTCCAGGCTACTAGCTAACCAGGAAGTAAGGCCATCCTCCAGGCTACTGGCTAACAAGGAAGTGAGGCTCTCCTCCAGGCTACTAGCTAACCAGGAAGTAAGGCTCTCCTCCAGGCTACTAGCTAACCAGGAAGTAAGGCTCTCCTCTAGGCTACTAGCTAACCAGGAAGTAAGACTCTCCTCCAGGCTACTAGCTAACCAGGAAGTAAGGCTCTCCTCCAGGCTACTAGCTAACCAGGAAGTGAGGCTCTCCTCCAGGCTACTAGCTAACCAGGAAGTGAGGCTCTCCTCCAGCAGGCTACTAGCTAACCAAGAAGTAAGGCTCTCCTCCAGGCTACTAGCTAACCAGGAAGTAAGGCTCTCCTCCAGGCTACTAGCTAACCAGGAAGTGAGGCTCTCCTCCAGGCTACTAGCTAACCAGGAGGTAAGGCTCTCCTCCAGACTACTAGCTAACCAGGATGTGAGACTCTCCTCCAGGCGACTAGCTAACCAGGAAGTGAGGCTCTCCTCCAGGCTACTAGCTAACCAGGAAGTGAGGCTCTCCTCCAGGCTACTAGCTAACCAGGAAGTAAGGCTCTCCTCCAGGCTACTAGCTAACCAGGAAGTGAGGCTCTCCTCCAGGCGACTAGCTAACCAGGAAGTGAGGCTCTCCTTCAGGCTACTAGCTAACCAGGAAGTGAGGCTCTCCTCCAGGCTACTAGCTAACCAGGAAGTGAGGCTCTCCTCCAGGCTACTAGCTAACCAGGAAGTAAGGCTCTCCTCCAGGCTACTAGCTAACCAGGAAGTGAGGCTCTCCTCCAGGCTACTAGCTAACCAGGAAGTAAGGCTCTCCTCCAGGCTACTAGCTACTAGCTAACCAAGAAGTGAGGCTCTCCTCCAGGCTACTAGCTAACCAGGAAGTGAGGCTCTCCTCCAAGCTACTAGCTAACCAGGAAGTGAGGCTCTCCTCCAGGCTATTAGCTAACCAGGAAGTGAGGCTCTCCTCCAGGCTACTAGCTAACCAGGAAGTAAGGCTCTCCTCCAGGCTACTACCTACTAGCTAACCAGGAAGTAAGGCTCTCCTCCAGGCTACTAGCTAACCAGGAAGTGAGGCTCTCCCCCAGGCTACTAGCTAACCAGGAAGTAAGGCTCTCCTCCAGGCTACTAGCTAACCAGGAAGTGAGGCTCTCCTCCAGGCTACTAGCTAACCAGGAAGTAAGGCTCTCCTAAAGGCTACTAGCTAACCAGGAAGTGAGGCTCTCCTCCAGGCTACTAGCTAACCAGGGAGTAAGGCTCTCCTCCAGGCTACTAGCTAACCAGGAAGTGAGGCTCTCCTACAGGCTACTAGCTAACCAGGAAGTAAGGCTCTCCTCCAGGCTACTAGCTAACCAGGAAGTGAGGCTCTCCTCCAGGCTACTAGCTAACCAGGAAGTGAGACTCTCCTCCAGGCTACTAGCTAACCAGGAAGTAAGGCTTTCCTCCAGGCTACTAGCTAACCAGGAAGTGAGACTCTCCTCCAGGCTACTAGCTAACCAGGAAGTGAGGCTCTCCTCCAGGCTACTAGCTAACCAGGAAGTAAGGCTTTCCTCCAGGCTACTAGCTACTAGCTAACCAGGAAGTGAGGCTCTCCTCCAGGCTACTAGCTAACCAGGAAGTAAGGCTCTCCTCCAGGCTACTAGCTAACCAGGAAGTAAGGCTCTCCTCCAGGCTACTAGCTAACCAGGAAGTGAGGCTCTCATCCAGGCTACTAGCTAACCAAGAAGTGAGGCTCTCCTCCAGGCTACTAGCTAACCAGGAAGTGAGGCCCTCCTCCAGGCTACTAGCTAACCAGGAAGTGAGGCCCTCCTCCAGGCTACTAGCTAACCAGGAAGTGAGGCCCTCCTCCAGGCTACTAGCTAACCAGGAAGTAAGGCTGTTCTCCAGGCTACTAGCTAACCAGGAAGTGAGGCTCTACAGGCTACTAGCTAACCAGGAATTAAGGCTCTCCTCCAGGCTACTAGCTAACCAGGAAGAAAGGCTCTCCTCCAGGCTACTAGCTAACCAGGAAGTGAGGTTCTCCTCCAGGCTACTAGCTGACCAGGAAGTAAGGCTCTCCTCCAGGCTACTAGCTAACCAGGAAGTGAGGCTCTCCTCCAGGCTACTAGCTAACCAGGAAGTAAGCCTCCCCCCCAGCAGGCTACTAGCTAACCAGGAAGTAAGGCTCTCCTCCAGGCTACTAGCTAACCAGGAAGTAAGGCTCTCCTCCAGGCTACTAGCTAACCAGGAAGTAAGCCTCCCCTCCAGCAGGCTACTAGCTAACCAGGAAGTAAGGCTCTCCTCCAGGCTACTAGCTAACCAGGAAGTAAGGCTCTCCTCCAGCCACTAGCTAACCAGGAAAGTAGGCTCTCCTCCAGGCTACTAGCTACTAGCTAACCAGGAAGTGAGGCTCTCCTCCAGGCTGCTAGCTACTAGCTAACCAGGAAGTGAGGCTCTCCTCCAGGCTACTAGCTAACCAGGAAGTAAGGCTCTCCTCCAGGCTACAAGCTAACCAGGAAGTAAGGCTCTCCTCCAGGCTACTAGCTAACCAGGAAGTAAGCCTCCCCTCCAGCAGGCTACTAGCTAACCAGGAAGTAAGGCTCTCCTCCAGGCTACTAGCTAACCAGGAAGTGAGGCTCTACAGGCTACTAGCTAACCAGGAATTAAGGCTCTCCTCCAGGCTACTAGCTAACCAGGAAGAAAGGCTCTCCTCCAGGCTACTAGCTAACCAGGAAGTGAGGTTCTCCTCCAGGCTACTAGCTGACCAGGAAGTAAGGCTCTCCTCCAGGCTACTAGCTAACCAGGAAGTGAGGCTCTCCTCCAGGCGACTAGCTAACCAGGAAGTGAGGCTCTCCTTCAGGCTACTAGCTAACCAGGAAGTGAGGCTCTCCTTCAGGCTACTAGCTAACCAGGAAGTGAGGCTCTCCTCCAGGCTACTAGCTAACCAGGAAGTGAGGCTCTCCTCCAGGCTACTAGCTAACCAGGAAGTAAGGCTCTCCTCCAGGCTACTAGCTAACCAGGAAGTGAGGCTCTCCTCCAGGCTACTAGCTAACCAGGAAGTAAGGCTCTCCTCCAGGCTACTAGCTACTAGCTAACCAAGAAGTGAGGCTCTCCTCCAGGCTACTAGCTAACCAGGAAGTGAGGCTCTCCTCCAAGCTACTAGCTAACCAGGAAGTGAGGCTCTCCTCCAGGCTATTAGCTAACCAGGAAGTGAGGCTCTCCTCCAGGCTACTAGCTAATCAGGAAGTAAGGCTCTCCTCCAGGCTACTAGCTACTAGCTAACCAGGAAGTAAGGCTCTCCTCCAGGCTACTAGCTAACCAGGAAGTGAGGCTCTCCCCCAGGCTACTAGCTAACCAGGAAGTAAGGCTCTCCTCCAGGCTACTAGCTAACCAGGAAGTGAGGCTCTCCTCCAGGCTACTAGCTAACCAGGAAGTAAGGCTCTCCTAAAGGCTACTAGCTAACCAGGAAGTGAGGCTCTCCTCCAGGCTACTAGCTAACCAGGGAGTAAGGCTCTCCTCCAGGCTACTAGCTAACCAGGAAGTGAGGCTCTCCTACAGGCTACTAGCTAACCAGGAAGTAAGGCTCTCCTCCAGGCTACTAGCTAACCAGGAAGTGAGGCTCTCCTCCAGGCTACTAGCTAACCAGGAAGTGAGACTCTCCTCCAGGCTACTAGCTAACCAGGAAGTAAGGCTTTCCTCCAGGCTACTAGCTAACCAGGAAGTGAGACTCTCCTCCAGGCTACTAGCTAACCAGGAAGTGAGGCTCTCCTCCAGGCTACTAGCTAACCAGGAAGTAAGGCTTTCCTCCAGGCTACTAGCTACTAGCTAACCAGGAAGTGAGGCTCTCCTCCAGGCTACTAGCTAACCAGGAAGTAAGGCTCTCCTCCAGGCTACTAGCTAACCAGGAAGTAAGGCTCTCCTCCAGGCTACTAGCTAACCAGGAAGTGAGGCTCTCATCCAGGCTACTAGCTAACCAAGAAGTGAGGCTCTCCTCCAGGCTACTAGCTAACCAGGAAGTGAGGCCCTCCTCCAGGCTACTAGCTAACCAGGAAGTGAGGCCCTCCTCCAGGCTACTAGCTAACCAGGAAGTGAGGCCCTCCTCCAGGCTACTAGCTAACCAGGAAGTAAGGCTGTTCTCCAGGCTACTAGCTAACCAGGAAGTGAGGCTCTACAGGCTACTAGCTAACCAGGAATTAAGGCTCTCCTCCAGGCTACTAGCTAACCAGGAAGAAAGGCTCTCCTCCAGGCTACTAGCTAACCAGGAAGTGAGGTTCTCCTCCAGGCTACTAGCTGACCAGGAAGTAAGGCTCTCCTCCAGGCTACTAGCTAACCAGGAAGTGAGGCTCTCCTCCAGGCTACTAGCTAACCAGGAAGTAAGCCTCCACCCCAGCAGGCTACTAGCTAACCAGGAAGTAAGGCTCTCCTCCAGGCTACTAGCTAACCAGGAAGTAAGGCTCTCCTCCAGGCTACTAGCTAACCAGGAAGTAAGCCTCCCCTCCAGCAGGCTACTAGCTAACCAGGAAGTAAGGCTCTCCTCCAGGCTACTAGCTAACCAGGAAGTAAGGCTCTCCTCCAGCCACTAGCTAACCAGGAAAGTAGGCTCTCCTCCAGGCTACTAGCTACTAGCTAACCAGGAAGTGAGGCTCTCCTCCAGGCTGCTAGCTACTAGCTAACCAGGAAGTGAGGCTCTCCTCCAGGCTACTAGCTAACCAGGAAGTGAGGCTCTCCTCCAGGCTACTAGCTAACCAGGAAATGAGGCTCTCCTCCAGGCTATTAGCTAACCAGGAAGTGAGGCTCTCCTCCAGGCTACTAGCTAACCAGGAAGTAAGGCTCTCCTCCAGGCTACTAGCTACTAGCTAACCAGGAAGTAAGGCTCTCCTCCAGGCTACTAGCTAACCAGGAAGTGAGGCTCTCCCCCAGGCTACTAGCTAACCAGGAAGTAAGGCTCTCCTCCAGGCTACTAGCTAACCAGGAAGTGAGGCTCTCCTCCAGGCTACTAGCTAACCAGGAAGTAAGGCTCTCCTCCAGGCTACTAGCTAACCAGGAAGTGAGGCTCTCCTCCAGGCTACTAGCTAACCAGGGAGTAAGGCTCTCCTCCAGGCTACTAGCTAACCAGGAAGTGAGGCTCTCCTACAGGCTACTAGCTAACCAGGAAGTAAGGCTCTCCTCCAGGCTACTAGCTAACCAGGAAGTGAGGCTCTCCTCCAGGCTACTAGCTAACCAGGAAGTGAGACTCTCCTCCAGGCTACTAGCTAACCAGGAAGTAAGGCTTTCCTCCAGGCTACTAGCTAACCAGGAAGTGAGACTCTCCACCAGGCTACTAGCTAACCAGGAAGTGAGGCTCTCCTCCAGGCTACTAGCTAACCAGGAAGTAAGGCTTTCCTCCAGGCTACTAGCTACTAGCTAACCAGGAAGTGAGGCTCTCCTCCAGGCTACTAGCTAACCAGGAAGTAAGGCTCTCCTCCAGGCTACTAGCTAACCAGGAAGAAAGGCTCTCCTCCAGGCTACTAGCTAACCAGGAAGTGAGGTTCTCCTCCAGGCTACTAGCTGACCAGGAAGTGAGGCTCTCCTACAGGCTACTAGCTAACCAGGAAGTAAGGCTCTCCTCCAGGCTACTAGCTAACCAGGAAGTGAGGCTCTCCTCCAGGCTACTAGCTAACCAGGAAGTGAGACTCTCCTCCAGGCTACTAGCTAACCAGGAAGTAAGGCTTTCCTCCAGGCTACTAGCTAACCAGGAAGTGAGACTCTCCTCCAGGCTACTAGCTAACCAGGAAGTGAGGCTCTCCTCCAGGCTACTAGCTAACCAGGAAGTAAGGCTTTCCTCCAGGCTACTAGCTACTAGCTAACCAGGAAGTGAGGCTCTCCTCCAGGCTACTAGCTAACCAGGAAGTAAGGCTCTCCTCCAGGCTACTAGCTAACCAGGAAGAAAGGCTCTCCTCCAGGCTACTAGCTAACCAGGAAGTGAGGTTCTCCTCCAGGCTACTAGCTGACCAGGAAGTAAGGCTCTCCTCCAGGCTACTAGCTAACCAGGAAGTGAGGCTCTCCTCCAGGCTACTAGCTAACCAGGAAGTAAGCCTCCCCTCCAGCAGGCTACTAGCTAACCAGGAAGTAAGGCTCTCCTCCAGGCTACTAGCTAACCAGGAAGTAAGGCTCTCCTCCAGGCTACTAGCTACTAGCTAACCAGGAAGTGAGGCTCTCCTCCAGGCTACTAGCTAACCAGGAAGTGAGGCTCTCCTCCAGCTACTAGCTAACCAGGAAGTGAGGCCCTCCTCCAGGCTACTAGCTACTAGCTAACCAGGAAGTGAGGCTCTCCTCCAGCAGGCTACTAGCTAACCAGGAAGTGAGGCCCTCCTCCAGGCTACTAGCTAACCAGGAAGTAAGGCTCTCCTCCAGGCTACTAGCTACTAGCTAACCAGGAAGTGAGCCTCTCCTCCAGCAGGCTACTAGCTAACCAGGAAGTAAGACTCTCCTCCAGCAGGCTACTAGCTAACCAGGAAGTAAGGCTCTCCTCCAGGCTACTAGCTAACCAGGAAGTAAGGCTCTCCTCCAGGCTACTAGCTAACCAGGAAGTGAGCCTCTCCTCCAGCAGGCTACTAGCTAACCAGGAAATAAGGCTCTCCTCCAGGCTACTAGCTAACCAGGAAGTAAGGCTCTCCTCCAGGCTACTAGCTAACCAGGAAGTGAGCCTCTACTCCAGCAGGCTACTAGCTAACCAGGAAGTAAGACTCTCCTCCAGCAGGCTACTAGCTAACCAGGAAGTAAGACTCTCCTCCAGCAGGCTACTAGCTAACCAGGAAGTAAGACTCTCCTCCAGCAGGCTACTAGCTAACCAGGAAGTAAGGCTCTCCTCCAGGCTACTAGCTAACCAGGAAGTAAGGCTCTCTTCCAGGCTACTAGCTAACCAGGAAGTAAGGATCTCCTCCAGGCTACTAGCTAACCAGGAAGTAAGGCTCTCCAGGCTACTAGCTACTAGCTAACCAGGAAGTAAGGCTCTCCTCCAGGCTACTAGCTAACCAGGAAGTAAGGCTCTCCAGGCTACTAGCTAACCAGGAAGTAAGGCCATCCTCCAGGCTACTGGCTAACAAGGAAGTGAGGCTCTCCTCCAGGCTACTAGCTAACCAGGAAGTAAGGCTCTCCTCCAGGCTACTAGCTAACCAGGAAGTAAGGCTCTCCTCTAGGCTACTAGCTAACCAGGAAGTAAGACTCTCCTCCAGGCTACTAGCTAACCAGGAAGTAAGGCTCTCCTCCAGGCTACTAGCTAACCAGGAAGTGAGGCTCTCCTCCAGGCTACTAGCTAACCAGGAAGTGAGGCTCTCCTCCAGCAGGCTACTAGCTAACCAAGAAGTAAGGCTCTCCTCCAGGCTACTAGCTAACCAGGAAGTAAGGCTCTCCTCCAGGCTACTAGCTAACCAGGAAGTGAGGCTCTCCTCCAGGCTACTAGCTAACCAGGAGGTAAGGCTCTCCTCCAGGCTACTAGCTAACCAGGATGTGAGACTCTCCTCCAGGCGACTAGCTAACCAGGAAGTGAGGCTCTCCTCCAGGCTACTAGCTAACCAGGAAGTGAGGCTCTCCTCCAGGCTACTAGCTAACCAGGAAGTAAGGCTCTCCTCCAGGCTACTAGCTAACCAGGAAGTGAGGCTCTCCTCCAGGCGACTAGCTAACCAGGAAGTGAGGCTCTCCTTCAGGCTACTAGCTAACCAGGAAGTGAGGCTCTCCTCCAGGCTACTAGCTAACCAGGAAGTGAGGCTCTCCTCCAGGCTACTAGCTAACCAGGAAGTAAGGCTCTCCTCCAGGCTACTAGCTAACCAGGAAGTGAGGCTCTCCTCCAGGCTACTAGCTAACCAGGAAGTAAGGCTCTCCTCCAGGCTACTAGCTACTAGCTAACCAAGAAGTGAGGCTCTCCTCCAGGCTACTAGCTAACCAGGAAGTGAGGCTCTCCTCCAAGCTACTAGCTAACCAGGAAGTGAGGCTCTCCTCCAGGCTATTAGCTAACCAGGAAGTGAGGCTCTCCTCCAGGCTACTAGCTAACCAGGAAGTAAGGCTCTCCTCCAGGCTACTAGCTACTAGCTAACCAGGAAGTAAGGCTCTCCTCCAGGCTACTAGCTAACCAGGAAGTGAGGCTCTCCCCCAGGCTACTAGCTAACCAGGAAGTAAGGCTCTCCTCCAGGCTACTAGCTAACCAGGAAGTGAGGCTCTCCTCCAGGCTACTAGCTAACCAGGAAGTAAGGCTCTCCTAAAGGCTACTAGCTAACCAGGAAGTGAGGCTCTCCTCCAGGCTACTAGCTAACCAGGGAGTAAGGCTCTCCTCCAGGCTACTAGCTAACCAGGAAGTGAGGCTCTCCTACAGGCTACTAGCTAACCAGGAAGTAAGGCTCTCCTCCAGGCTACTAGCTAACCAGGAAGTGAGGCTCTCCTCCAGGCTACTAGCTAACCAGGAAGTGAGACTCTCCTCCAGGCTACTAGCTAACCAGGAAGTAAGGCTTTCCTCCAGGCTACTAGCTAACCAGGAAGTGAGACTCTCCTCCAGGCTACTAGCTAACCAGGAAGTGAGGCTCTCCTCCAGGCTACTAGCTAACCAGGAAGTAAGGCTTTCCTCCAGGCTACTAGCTACTAGCTAACCAGGAAGTGAGGCTCTCCTCCAGGCTACTAGCTAACCAGGAAGTAAGGCTCTCCTCCAGGCTACTAGCTAACCAGGAAGTAAGGCTCTCCTCCAGGCTACTAGCTAACCAGGAAGTGAGGCTCTCATCCAGGCTACTAGCTAACCAAGAAGTGAGGCTCTCCTCCAGGCTACTAGCTAACCAGGAAGTGAGGCCCTCCTCCAGGCTACTAGCTAACCAGGAAGTGAGGCCCTCCTCCAGGCTACTAGCTAACCAGGAAGTGAGGCCCTCCTCCAGGCTACTAGCTAACCAGGAAGTAAGGCTGTTCTCCAGGCTACTAGCTAACCAGGAAGTGAGGCTCTACAGGCTACTAGCTAACCAGGAATTAAGGCTCTCCTCCAGGCTACTAGCTAACCAGGAAGAAAGGCTCTCCTCCAGGCTACTAGCTAACCAGGAAGTGAGGTTCTCCTCCAGGCTACTAGCTGACCAGGAAGTAAGGCTCTCCTCCAGGCTACTAGCTAACCAGGAAGTGAGGCTCTCCTCCAGGCTACTAGCTAACCAGGAAGTAAGCCTCCCCCCCAGCAGGCTACTAGCTAACCAGGAAGTAAGGCTCTCCTCCAGGCTACTAGCTAACCAGGAAGTAAGGCTCTCCTCCAGGCTACTAGCTAACCAGGAAGTAAGCCTCCCCTCCAGCAGGCTACTAGCTAACCAGGAAGTAAGGCTCTCCTCCAGGCTACTAGCTAACCAGGAAGTAAGGCTCTCCTCCAGCCACTAGCTAACCAGGAAAGTAGGCTCTCCTCCAGGCTACTAGCTACTAGCTAACCAGGAAGTGAGGCTCTCCTCCAGGCTGCTAGCTACTAGCTAACCAGGAAGTGAGGCTCTCCTCCAGGCTACTAGCTAACCAGGAAGTAAGGCTCTCCTCCAGGCTACAAGCTAACCAGGAAGTAAGGCTCTCCTCCAGGCTACTAGCTAACCAGGAAGTAAGCCTCCCCTCCAGCAGGCTACTAGCTAACCAGGAAGTAAGGCTCTCCTCCAGGCTACTAGCTAACCAGGAAGTGAGGCTCTACAGGCTACTAGCTAACCAGGAATTAAGGCTCTCCTCCAGGCTACTAGCTAACCAGGAAGAAAGGCTCTCCTCCAGGCTACTAGCTAACCAGGAAGTGAGGTTCTCCTCCAGGCTACTAGCTGACCAGGAAGTAAGGCTCTCCTCCAGGCTACTAGCTAACCAGGAAGTGAGGCTCTCCTCCAGGCGACTAGCTAACCAGGAAGTGAGGCTCTCCTTCAGGCTACTAGCTAACCAGGAAGTGAGGCTCTCCTTCAGGCTACTAGCTAACCAGGAAGTGAGGCTCTCCTCCAGGCTACTAGCTAACCAGGAAGTGAGGCTCTCCTCCAGGCTACTAGCTAACCAGGAAGTAAGGCTCTCCTCCAGGCTACTAGCTAACCAGGAAGTGAGGCTCTCCTCCAGGCTACTAGCTAACCAGGAAGTAAGGCTCTCCTCCAGGCTACTAGCTACTAGCTAACCAAGAAGTGAGGCTCTCCTCCAGGCTACTAGCTAACCAGGAAGTGAGGCTCTCCTCCAAGCTACTAGCTAACCAGGAAGTGAGGCTCTCCTCCAGGCTATTAGCTAACCAGGAAGTGAGGCTCTCCTCCAGGCTACTAGCTAATCAGGAAGTAAGGCTCTCCTCCAGGCTACTAGCTACTAGCTAACCAGGAAGTAAGGCTCTCCTCCAGGCTACTAGCTAACCAGGAAGTGAGGCTCTCCCCCAGGCTACTAGCTAACCAGGAAGTAAGGCTCTCCTCCAGGCTACTAGCTAACCAGGAAGTGAGGCTCTCCTCCAGGCTACTAGCTAACCAGGAAGTAAGGCTCTCCTAAAGGCTACTAGCTAACCAGGAAGTGAGGCTCTCCTCCAGGCTACTAGCTAACCAGGGAGTAAGGCTCTCCTCCAGGCTACTAGCTAACCAGGAAGTGAGGCTCTCCTACAGGCTACTAGCTAACCAGGAAGTAAGGCTCTCCTCCAGGCTACTAGCTAACCAGGAAGTGAGGCTCTCCTCCAGGCTACTAGCTAACCAGGAAGTGAGACTCTCCTCCAGGCTACTAGCTAACCAGGAAGTAAGGCTTTCCTCCAGGCTACTAGCTAACCAGGAAGTGAGACTCTCCTCCAGGCTACTAGCTAACCAGGAAGTGAGGCTCTCCTCCAGGCTACTAGCTAACCAGGAAGTAAGGCTTTCCTCCAGGCTACTAGCTACTAGCTAACCAGGAAGTGAGGCTCTCCTCCAGGCTACTAGCTAACCAGGAAGTAAGGCTCTCCTCCAGGCTACTAGCTAACCAGGAAGTAAGGCTCTCCTCCAGGCTACTAGCTAACCAGGAAGTGAGGCTCTCATCCAGGCTACTAGCTAACCAAGAAGTGAGGCTCTCCTCCAGGCTACTAGCTAACCAGGAAGTGAGGCCCTCCTCCAGGCTACTAGCTAACCAGGAAGTGAGGCCCTCCTCCAGGCTACTAGCTAACCAGGAAGTGAGGCCCTCCTCCAGGCTACTAGCTAACCAGGAAGTAAGGCTGTTCTCCAGGCTACTAGCTAACCAGGAAGTGAGGCTCTACAGGCTACTAGCTAACCAGGAATTAAGGCTCTCCTCCAGGCTACTAGCTAACCAGGAAGAAAGGCTCTCCTCCAGGCTACTAGCTAACCAGGAAGTGAGGTTCTCCTCCAGGCTACTAGCTGACCAGGAAGTAAGGCTCTCCTCCAGGCTACTAGCTAACCAGGAAGTGAGGCTCTCCTCCAGGCTACTAGCTAACCAGGAAGTAAGCCTCCACCCCAGCAGGCTACTAGCTAACCAGGAAGTAAGGCTCTCCTCCAGGCTACTAGCTAACCAGGAAGTAAGGCTCTCCTCCAGGCTACTAGCTAACCAGGAAGTAAGCCTCCCCTCCAGCAGGCTACTAGCTAACCAGGAAGTAAGGCTCTCCTCCAGGCTACTAGCTAACCAGGAAGTAAGGCTCTCCTCCAGCCACTAGCTAACCAGGAAAGTAGGCTCTCCTCCAGGCTACTAGCTACTAGCTAACCAGGAAGTGAGGCTCTCCTCCAGGCTGCTAGCTACTAGCTAACCAGGAAGTGAGGCTCTCCTCCAGGCTACTAGCTAACCAGGAAGTAAGGCTCTCCTCCAGGCTACAAGCTAACCAGGAAGTAAGGCTCTCCTCCAGGCTACTAGCTAACCAGGAAGTAAGCCTCCCCTCCAGCAGGCTACTAGCTAACCAGGAAGTAAGGCTCTCCTCCAGGCTACTAGCTAACCAGGAAGTGAGGCTCTACAGGCTACTAGCTAACCAGGAATTAAGGCTCTCCTCCAGGCTACTAGCTAACCAGGAAGAAAGGCTCTCCTCCAGGCTACTAGCTAACCAGGAAGTGAGGTTCTCCTCCAGGCTAATAGCTGACCAGGAAGTAAGGCTCTCCTCCAGGCTACTAGCTAACCAGGAAGTGAGGCTCTCCTCCAGGCTACTAGCTAACCAGGAAGTAAGCCTCCCCTCCAGCAGGCTACTAGCTAACCAGGAAGTAAGGCTCTCCTCCAGGCTACTAGCTAACCAGGAAGTAAGGCTCTCCTCCAGGCTACTAGCTAACCAGGAAGTAAGCCTCCCCTCCAGCAGGCTACTAGCTAACCAGGAAGTAAGGCTCTCCTCCAGGCTACTAGCTAACCAGGAAGTAAGGCTCTCCTCCAGCCACTAGCTAACCAGGAAAGTAGGCTCTCCTCCAGGCTACTAGCTACTAGCTAACCAGGAAGTGAGGCTCTCCTCCAGGCTGCTAGCTACTAGCTAACCAGGAAGTGAGGCTCTCCTCCAGGCTACTAGCTAACCAGGAAGTAAGGCTCTCCTCCAGGCTACAAGCTAACCAGGAAGTAAGGCTCTCCTCCAGGCTACTAGCTAACCAGGAAGTAAGCCTCCCCTCCAGCAGGCTACTAGCTAACCAGGAAGTAAGGCTCTCCTCCAGGCTACTAGCTAACCAGGAAGTAAGGCTCTCCTCCAGCCACTAGCTAACCAGGAAGGTAGGCTCTCCTCCAGGCTACTAGCTACTAGCTAACCAGGAAGTGAGGCTCTCCTCCAGGCTGCTAGCTACTAGCTAACCAGGAAGTGAGGCTCTCCTCCAGGCTACTAGCTAACCAGGAAGTAAGGCTCTCCTCCAGGCTACTAGCTAACCAGGAAGTAAGGGCCTCCTCCAGGCTACTAGCTAACCAGGAAGTGAGGCTCTCCTCCAGGCTACTAGCTAACCAGGAAGTAAGGCTCTCCTCCAGGCTACTAGCTTTCAATCACAGTCGAGAATGCAGCTGTGACTGCGTCCCCGACCGCCAAGAACCTTGGTGTTGTCCTCGACGACCAGTTGAACTTCTCTGCTCACATCGCAGCGATGACCAGAACCTCCCGATTCCTCCTGAGCAACGTCAGAAGGATCCGCCCCTTCCTGACAAAAGAAGCCACCCAACTCCTCGTCCAATCTCCCGCCTCGACTACTGCAATGCACTGCTCGCTGGTCTGAAACGCCGACAATAATCCTCAGTCACAGCAAATAATTGACGTTATCCTCCAGGTGAAAAGTTAGTCTGAAAACTTCGCCTCCAGCCTGTCCTCCTTGCAAACATTGCAACTGGCTTGACTTTCTATTTTAAAATGCTTAGTTCCAAACCTCTGACATTAAGTCTAGCTGCTCAAGTCAGTGGATATTAACCGTGTTTCGGGAGCGACGTGTTGTTGTGGCAGAACACCGGTCTAAATTAAAGGGAATGTGTTTGTTGCAACGGTGTAAATTAAAGGGAATGTGTTTGTTGTGGACAATTATTCTGCTCTGTGTGACAATAAATACATTAATGATGATATATTATATGTAATTTAAAACCAAAAGTAAACTAAGGCCTCCGTATGAGTTTAAGACGTGGACATGGTCATGTTTGTTGAATAATTTCTTTTTTTTGACTGCCGATTTTTATTATTATTTTTTCCCGATCCCCGATCCTCTGAAAAGCACGTGATCGGCGCCGATCCCGATCACGTGATCGGATCGGGACATCCCTAATAGATATATATAGAACACTAGATAGCTTAAGGCGGAGTCACCAGCGTCGCTGAACCACCGCCATCTTGCCCCAGTCAGCCTTGAGTGAGGGTGAGTGATCTGCACAGACAAAAATACTCATAACTCGCTGAAATATTGACGGATTTACAAACGGTTTGGTTTATTGCAAGCCTTATTAACGTGGCTATGAAATAAAAAACTGCCTTTAAGTAAAAAAGTAG
>NC_140168.1:105491386-105516386 GCF_963971535.1 Notolepis coatsorum | reverse complement strand
CTTGCGAGCACAGAGGGGGAGAACATGCAAACTCCACACAGAACACGGAAACCTGGTCCCCAAGCGGGAATCGAACCCTGGACCTTCTTGCTGTGAGGCGACAGTGTTAACCACTACACCACCATGGTTTTTAAGTCAAGTGCCCATATGTCTACGACAAGATTATTGTGGTTAACTAAAACTAAGACTTGGCAAGAAAATATTAATTGAATTCCTGCCCCTGATTAATTCAAAGAAAATGGTCTGTCAGTATAAACATGAATTATGTATTGTCCTCACAACACTAGTTCCGGCATTTTAGCCACAAAAATGTGGGTCAACCACATAAATTGCAACAAAAACAAACTCAACGATTTTGTGTTCTCAATATATTCTGAATGAGAGGGAAAAAAGCCCTATCCAGCTGAAAAGCAGCTAAATATGATCCAACCAAAAACGCCTTTTAGTCACATGGCAGTGACCGTACAAGTCTACAATGTTGTGCATGCTAGATTTGACCACGCTGTATTTCTTCCTTGAAGCAAAAAAAAAACACATAGTATATCAGTGAGAATTGATCACATCATCACATCGATCCTCATCAATGGAGAGAAATAACTGAAATAACTGAAATCAAACTGCTGATCAAACCAACCAAGAGACACCCGAGACCCCCCCCCCCCGAGACCCACATAGACCAAATAGTTTGATTATTTTAGGGGGAACAGGGGGTATCTAGAGGGAACCTGAAGATTATGAGATGCAGCACTATTTAATGTTTAGAGTGTATAAGGGCTTAGAACGTTATAATATTTGAAGTTCAGAGTGTATAAGGGCTTAGAACATTATAATATTTAATGTTTAGAGTGTATAAGGGCTGAGAACGTTATAATATTTAAAGTTTAGAGTGTATAAGGGCTGAGAACGTTATAATATTTAATGTTTAGAGTGTATAAGGGCTGAGAACGTTATAATTGATGGTGTTTTCAAATGCTAAATCCAAGCCACTAAACCGTCCTTCTATCGCCACTTTTCAGGGCCTTGAAAAGCCTGAAAGCCTGAAAGGCCTGAGTCAAGTGTGTATCTCAATATAAGTATCTAGGATTCATAATTGATGATTCTCTTTCTTTTAAGCCTCACATTCAGCAACTAGCTAAAAAGCTAAAGTTGAAACTGGGTTTTTATTTTAGGAACAAGGCTTGTTTCTCCTTCGAGGCTAAAAAGAGACTGGTTGCTGCCACTTGTATGTCTGTGCTGGACGATGTTATATATATATGCATCCTCAAAATGCCTACACTCACTGGATACTGTCTACCATGGAGCGCTGAGATTCATCACCCATTTTAAAGTCCTTACTCACCACTGTACTTTGTGTTCTCGGGTGGGATGGTCTGCCCTGTCCACCCGCAGACTCAACCATTGGCATATCATTATTTATAAGGCTGTCCTTGGACTGCTGCCAACTTACCTACAGATGTACATTCTCCCAAAAAGTATGGGCAGTTATAGTCTTCGTTCCCAGGGCTTATTTTTTACTAACTGTCCCTCGGGTCCGTACTGAACTGGGAAAAAGGGCGTTCAGATATGCAGCTCCCTCCACCTGGAATCGGCTACAAAACCACCTGAACTTGCATGAGCTGGTCTCACTGGTGGCTTTTAAAACCCTTCTAAACTATATGGAATCCAGCACATCTGGCTGCATGTTGCTCTATGTTTTTCTTTTAATTGTTTTCGTCTGTAAATGTGAAATTGTAACTGTGCTGCTGCCTATCTTGGCCAGGACGCTCTTGTAAAAGAGATTTTTAATCTCAGTGAGACTTTTTTCCTGGTTAAATAAAGGTTAAATAAAAAATGAAATAAAAAAAAAGATTATATTAAAGTGTTCTCAAAGTGCATGCTGGCCATTCTCACTACAATGCTCTCAAAATGGACTTTCTACAATGCAATGGCTACTATGGGGACTGACATCATCATCACACAAATACAAGTAAGATTCTCAGCCTTCCAGTAACTTCATACCCAATCTCATGCAATGGACCTATCTCAAACCCTGCCCTCTTTTCTTGATCCTCCAATCACAACTGTCGCTTACCGCGACAGTTGTGATTGGAGGATCAAGAAAAGAGGGCAGGGTTTGAGATAGGTCCATTCTGTTTAGGGACCCCAGTGTGCAGAAATAGTCAAATACACCATTTTAGAATAGGCAAAAATAAATGTTGTACTGCATGCATGGTTCTTGCCCCAAACTGCACGGTTCTTGCCCCAAACATGGGATTAGCATAAAGTGGGCGTGTCTGTAAAGCAGAGACCCATTTACATTCAGATATTTTGAGGTGAGAGGTCAATGGACCCGTTTGAAAATGGCCATTTTGAATTTCACTTCGGATTATCAAGACTTTTGTATGTATATCTTGTACTTTTTACCTTTAGGTACAATACAAGTAAAATAGCTTTTCTTGCAATTTGTGTGATGTCCAGTTACATTATTACTGGACTACTAAGTCTTTCTTTATAGTATATTGTGGCAGTCCACTGTTTCTTTTTTTTTTTAACTTAATTTTTTAGCGTTTATCGCTTTTCTGGTCAAGCATGACCGACAGAAACAGGTTGAAATGGGATGTAGAGCAGGGGAAGACACTCTGAGAAAATACGGAGGGTCCGGGAATCGAACTCGTGTACCCCAGATCCGTGACGAGCACTGTTTTCCCCGACGCAGAAATAGCGCCGAGATATGCGGTGAGCTACGGGAGCTCCCCCAGTCCACTGTTTCTTATCTAATATGTTGACCCCCAGCCCGTTCACTGCCACACTACCAATGGTTTAACCCTTTCACTGCAACAATACAGAAGGTTAACCCTTTCACTGCCACACGACAGCAGGTTAACCCTTTCACTACCACACTACAGACCACTGTCAAGAATTGTAGACAAATGTCAAAAGTCACTCCAAAAGAACACTTGGAAAAAGTTTATTTGTTCAGTTGTATCAATAACCTTTGACATCTGGAGAGACCATTTCAGCTAGGAATTGGATGGCAAGCAAGGCTTTTTTTTCTTCTGAAAATGGTTGAGAGAATTCCTCTTATTTCCAAGGTTAGTGTCACAGGTTGACATGACTGTGTTCTGTGGATAAATACTGTGTTTCTGTGCATAGAAAATGGATTAAGCCTTTTTCCAAACATGACGGATTACTACGCGGATTACCCCTTTTCCGCTGCGTGGCTGTGCTGACTAGAACTATGGACTATGCAGCAATATGGTCATGCACAGCTGTGGGCAATGTGAACCAATCACGGGGAGACCTGAGACGCCTTCCCCTGTGGATTGGTTGAGCAGGTTCCCAGGTCCGCCCCTATTCTCTCTCATGATGGCAGAACAGCTGGGCTTGTGACGACAGATCAACTTCACAATGGCAAACTGCTCAGTGGGAGTTCAATCATGCTGTGTCCTGTTGTGTAGGGACTGTCCTGCTCCACTAGGGGCAGGCTGTTCTCATTACGCCATGTTGTGTAGGGACTGCCCTGCTCCACTAGGGGCAGGCTGTTCTTATTACGCCATGTTGTGTAGGGACTGTCCTGCTCCACTAGGGGCAGGCTGTTCTTATTACGCCATATTGTGTAGGGACTGCCCTGCTCCACTAGGGGCAGGCTGTTCTCATTACGCCATGTTGTGTAGGGACTGCACTGCTCCACTAGGGGCAGGCTGTTCTCATTACGCCATGTTGTGTAGGGACTGCCCTGCTCCACTAGGGGCAGGCTGTTCTCAACCTCAGCTACAACTACAGCCTCAGAGCTACAACTACAGCCTGCTGGTAGAACTACAACTACAGCCTGCTGGTAGAACTACAACTACAGCCTGATGGTAGAACTACAACTACAGCCTCAGAGCTACAGCTACAGCCTGATGGTAGAACTACAACTACAGCCTGTTGGTAGAACTACAATTACAGCCTTATGGTAGATCTACAACTACAGCCTGATGGTAGAACTACAACTACAGCCTGATGGTAGAACTACAACTACAGCCTGATGGTAGAACTACAACTACAGCCTGATGGTAGAGCTACAACTACAGCCTGATGGTAGAACTACAACTACAGCCTGATGGTAGAACTACAACTACAGTCTGATGGTAGAACTACAACTACAGTCTGATGGTAGAACTACAACTACAGCCTGATGGTAGAGCTACAACTACAGCCTGATGGTAGAACTACAACTACAGCCTGATGGTAGAACTACAACTACAGCCTGATGGTAGAACTACAACTACAGCCTGATGGTAGAACTACAACTACAGCCTGATGGTAGAACTACAACTACAGCCTCAGAGCTACAACTACAGTCTGATGGTAGAGCTACAACTACAGCCTGATGGTAGAACTACAACTACAGCCTGATGGTAGAACTACAACTACAGCCTGATGGTAGAGCTACAACTACAGCCTGATGGTAGAACTACAACTACAGCCTGATGGTAGAACTACAGCTACAGCCTGATGGTAGAACTACAACTACAGCCTGATGGTAGAAACTACAACTACAGCCTGATGGTAGAACAACAGCTACAGCCTGATGGTAGAACTACAACTACAGCCTGATGGTAGAACTACAACTACAGCCTGATGGTAGAACTACAACTATAGTGTGATGGTAGAGCTACAACTACAGCCTGATGGTAGAACTACAACTACAGCCTGATGGTAGAACTACAACTACAGCCTCAGAGCTACAACTACAGCCTGATGGTAGAACTACAACTACAGCCTGATGGTAGAACTACAGCTACAGCCTGATGGTAGAACTACAACTACAGCCTGATGAACTACAGCCTGATGGTAGAACTACAACTACAGCCTGATGGTAGAACTACAGCCTGATGGTAGAACTACAGCCTGATGGTAGAACTACAACTACAGCCTGATGGTAGAACTACAGCCTGATGGTAGAACTACAACTACAGCCTGATGGTAGAACTACAGCCTGATGGTAGAACTACAGCCTGATGGTAGAACTACAACTACAGCCTGATGGTAGAACTACAGCCTGATGGTAGAACTACAACTACAGCCTGATGGTAGAACTACAGCCTGATGGTAGAACTACAGCCTGATGGTAGAACTACAACTACAGCCTGATGGTAGAACTACAGCCTGATGGTAGAACTACAACTACAGCCTGATGGTAGAGCTACAACTACAGCCTGATGGTAAAACTACAACTACAGCCTCAGAGCTACAACTACAGCCTGCTGGTAGAACTACAACTTCAGCCTAATGGTAGAACTACAACTACAGCCTGATGGTAGAGCTACAACTACAGCCTGATGGTAGAACTACAACTACAGCCTGATGGTAGAACTACAACTACAGTCTGATGGTAGAACTACAGCTACAGCCTGATGGTAGAACTACAACTACAGCCTGATGGTAGAACTACAGCCTGATGGTAGAACTACAGCCTGATGGTAGAACTACAGCCTGATGGTAGAACTACAGCCTGATGGTAGAACTACAACTACAGCCTGATGGTAGAACTACAACTACAGCCTGATGGTAGATCTACAACTACAGCCTGATGGTAGAACTACAACTACAGCCTGATGGTAGAACTACAGCTACAGCCTGATGGTAGAACTACAACTACAGCCTGATGGTAGAACTACAACTACAGCCTGATGGTAGAACTACAACTGCAGCCTGATGGTGGAACTACAACTACAGCCTGATGGTAGAACTACAGCCTGATGGTAGAACTACAACTACAGCCTGATGGTAGAACTACAACTACAGTCTGATGATAGAACTACAACTACAGCCTGATGGTAGAGCTACAACTACAGCCTGATGGTAGAACTACAGCCTGATGGTAGAACTACAACTACAGCCTGATGGTAGAACTACAACTACAGCCTGATGGTAGAACTACCACTACAGCCTGATGGTAGAACTACAGCCTGATGGTAGAACTACAGCCTGATGGTAGAACTACAACTACAGCCTGATGGTAGAACTACAACTACAGCCTGATGGTAGAACTACAACTACAGCCTCATGGTAGAACTACAACTACAGCCTGCTGGTAGAACTACAACTACAGCCTGATGGTAGAACTACAACTACAGCCTGATGGTAGAACTACAACTACAGCCTGATGGTAGAACTACAGCTACAGCCTGATGGTAGAGCTACAGCTACATCCTGATGGTAGAACTACAACTACAGCCTGATGGTACAACTACAACTACAGCATGATGGTAGAACTACAACTACAGCCTGATGGTAGAACTACAACTACAGCCTGATGGTAGAGCTACAACTACAGCCTGATGGTAGAACTACAACTACAGCCTCAGAGCTACAACTACAGCCTGCTGGTAGAACTACAACTACAGCCTGATGGTAGAACTACAACTACAGCCTGATGGTAGAACTACAACTACAGCCTGATGGTAGAACTACAACTACAGCCTGATGGTAGAACTACAACTACAGCATGCTGGTAGAACTACAACTACAGTCTGATGGTAGAGCTACAACTACAGCCTGCTGGTAGAACTACAAATACAGTCTGATGGTAGAACTACAACTACAGCCTGATGGTAGAGCTACAACTACAGCCTGATGGTAGAACTACAACTACAGCCTGATGGTAGAACTACAACTACAGCCTGATGGTAGAACTACAACTACAGCCTGATGGTAGAACTACAACTACAGCCTCAGAGCTACAACTACAGCCTGATGGTAGAGCTACAACTACAGCCTGATGGTAGAACTACAACTACAGTCTGATGATAGAACTACAACTACAGCCTGATGGTAGAACTACAACTACAGCCTGATGATAGAACTACAACTACAGCCTGATGGTAGAGCTACAACTACAGCCTGATGATAGAACTACAACTACAGCCTGATGGTAGAACTACAACTACAGCCTGATGGTAGAACTACAACTACAGCCTGATGGTAGAGCTACAACTACAGCCCCAGAGCTACAGCTACAGCCTGATGGTAGAACTACAACTACAGCCTGATGGTAGAACTACAACTATAGCCTGATGGTAGAACTACAACTACAGCCTGATGGTAGAGCTACAACTACAGCCCCAGAGCTACAGCTACAGCCTGATGGTAGAACTACAACTACAGCCTGATGGTAGAACTACAACTACAGCCTCATGGTAGAACTACAGCCTGATGGTAGAACTACAACTACAGCCTGATGGTAGAGCTAGAACTACAGCCTGATGGTATAACTACAACTACAGTCTGATGATAAAACTACAACTACAGCCTGATGGTAGAGCTACAACTACAGCCTGATGATAGAACTACAACTACAGCCTGATGGTAGAACTACAACTACAGCCTGATGGTAGAACTACAACTACAGCCTGATGGTAGAGCTACAACTACAGCCCCAGAGCTAAAGCTACAGCCTGATGGTAGAACTACAACTACAGCCTGATGGTAGAACTACAACTACAGCCTGATGGTAGAACTACAACTACAGCCTGATGGTAGAACTACAACTACAGCCCCAGAGCTACAGCTACAGCCTGATGGTAGAACTACAACTACAGCCTGGTGGTAGAACTACAACTACAGTCTGATGATAGAACTACAACTACAGCTTGATGGTAGAGCTACAACTACAGCCTGATGATAGAACTACAACTACAGCCTGATGGTAGAACTACAACTACAGCCTGATGGTAGAACTACAGCCTGATGGTAGAACTACAACTACAGCCTGATGGTAGAACTACAACTACAGCATGATGGTAGAACTACAGCCTGATGGTAGAACTACAACTACAGCCTGATGGTAGAACTACAACTACAGCCCCAGAGCTACAGCTACAGCATGATGTTAGAACTACAACTACAGCCTGATGGTAGAACTACAACTACAGCCCCAGAGCTACAGCTACAGCATGATGGTAGAACTACAACTACAGCCTGATGGTAGAACTACAACTACAGCCCAGAGCTACAGCTACAGCCTGATGGTAGAACTACAACTACAGCCTGATGGTAGAACTACAGCCTGATGGTAGAACTACAACTACAGCCTGATGGTAGAACTACAACTACAGCCTGATGGTAGAACTACAACTACAGCCCCAGAGCTACAGCTACAGCCTGATGGTAGAACTACAGCTACAGCCTGATGGTAGAACTACAACTACAGCCTGATGGTAGAACTACAACTACAGCCTGATGGTAGAGCTACAACTACAGCCTGATGGTAGAACTACAACTACAGCCTGATGGTAGAACTACAACTACAGCCTGATGGTAGAACTACAACTACAGCCTGATGGTAGAACTACAACTACAGCCTGATGTTAGAGCTACAACTACAGCCTGATGGTAGAACTACAACTACAGCCTGATGGTAGAACTACAACTACAGCCTGATGGTAGAACTACAACTACAGCCTGATGTTAGAGCTACAACTACAGCCCGATGATAGAACTACAACTACAGCCTGATGGTAGAACTACAACTACAGCCTGATGGTAGAACTACAACTACAGCCCCAGAGCTACAGCTACAGCCTGATGGTAGAACTACAACTACAGCCTGATGGTAGAACTACAACTACAGCCTGATGGTAGAACTACAACTACAGCCTGATGGTAGAACTACAACTACAGCCCCAGAGCTACAGCTACAGCCTGATGGTAGAACTACAACTACAGCCTGATGGTAGAACTACAACTACAGTCTGATGATAGAACTACAACTACAGCTTGATGGTAGAGCTACAACTACAGCCTGATGATAGAACTACAACTACAGCCTGATGGTAGAACTACAACTACAGCCTGATGGTAGAACTACAACTACAGCCTGATGGTAGAACTACAACTACAGCATGATGGTAGAACTACAGCCTGATGTTAGAGCTACAACTACAGCCCGATGATAGAACTACAACTACAGCCTGATGGTAGAACTACAACTACAGCCTGATGGTAGAACTACAACTACAGCCCCAGAGCTACAGCTACAGCCTGATGGTAGAACTACAACTACAGCCTGATGGTAGAACTACAACTACAGCCTGATGGTAGAACTACAACTACAGCCTGATGGTAGAACTACAACTACAGCCCCAGAGCTACAGCTACAGCCTGATGGTAGAACTACAACTACAGCCTGATGGTAGAACTACAACTACAGTCTGATGATAGAACTACAACTACAGCTTGATGGTAGAGCTACAACTACAGCCTGATGATAGAACTACAACTACAGCCTGATGGTAGAACTACAACTACAGCCTGATGGTAGAACTACAACTACAGCCTGATGGTAGAACTACAACTACAGCATGATGGTAGAACTACAGCCTGATGGTAGAACTACAACTACAGCCTGATGGTAGAACTACAACTACAGCCCCAGAGCTACAGCTACAGCCTGATGGTAGAACTACAACTACAGCCTGATGGTAGAACTACAACTACAGCCCCAGAGCTACAGCTACAGCATGATGGTAGAACTACAACTACAGCCTGATGGTAGAACTACAACTACAGCCCCAGAGCTACAGCTACAGCCTGATGGTAGAACTACAACTACAGCCTGATGGTAGAACTACAACTACAGCCTGATGGTAGAACTACAACTACAGCCTGATGATAGAACTACATCCTGATGGTAAAACTACAACTACAGCATGATGGTAGAACTACAACTACAGCCTGATGGTAGAACTACAACTACAGCCTGATGGTAGAACTACAACTACAGCCTGATGGTAGAACTACAGCTACAGCCTGATGGTAGAACTACAACTACAGCCTGATTCTAGAGCTACAACTACAGCCTGATGGTAGAACTACAACTACAGCCTGATAGAACTACAACTACAGCCTGATGGTAGAACTACAACTACAGCCTGATGGTAGAACTACAACCACAGCATGCTGGTAGAACTACAACTACAGCCTGCTGGTAGAACTACAACTACAGCCTGCTGGTAGAACTACAACTACAGCCTGATGGTATAGCTACAACTACAGCCTGATGGTAGAACTACAACTACACCCTGATGGTAGACCTACAACTACAGCCTGATGGTAGAGCTACAACTACAGCCTCAGAGCTACAACTACAGCCTGCTGGTAGAACTACAACTAAAATATAATAATATATAATTTAGGACCTGCTCCGAGGTCATCAATTGGCACACATGCGATGCATGCATGCAATTCGTATCTGCGATTAACCCATCTCGTCGTCCTTCCCCCCCAAGGGCAGCCGGGAGCAGACAGGCGTCAACGTGAGCCGCGCCAGGGGACCAATCCAAGTGCTCCTGTCCGTCTTCGTCAAGGATGCCACAGCGTTAGCGATCTTGTTGTTGTGCATGTTTTTCCATTGGGTTTATCTTATCGGGGGGAAACCCTTGCGAGCACGGGGAGAACATGCAAACTCCACACAGAAACTACAGCCTGATGGTAGAACTACAACTACAGCCTCAGAGCTACAACTACAGCCTGATGGTAGAACTACAACTACAGCCTGATGGTAGAACTACAACTACAGTCTGATGGTAGAGCTACAACTACAGCCTGATGGTAGAGCTACAACTACAGCCTGATGGTAGAACTACAACTACAGCCTGATGGTAGAACTACAGCTACAGCCTGATGGTAGAACTACAACTACAGCCTGATGGTAGAAACTACAACTACAGCCTGATGGTAGAAACTACAACTACAGCCTGATGGTAGAACTACAGCTACAGCCTGATGGTAGAACTACAACTACAGCCTGATGGTAGAACTACAACTACAGCCTGATGGTAGAACTACAACCACAGCATGCTGGTAGAACTACAACTACAGCCTGCTGGTAGAACTACAACTACAGCCTGCTGGTAGAACTACAACTACAGCCTGATGGTATAGCTACAACTACAGCCTGATGGTAGAACTACAACTACACCCTGATGGTAGACCTACAACTACAGCCTGATGGTAGAGCTACAACTACAGCCTCAGAGCTACAACTACAGCCTGCTGGTAGAACTACAACTACAGCCTGATGGTAGAACTACAACTACAGCCTCAGAGCTACAACTACAGCCTGATGGTAGAACTACAACTACAGCCTGATGGTAGAACTACAACTACAGTCTGATGGTAGAGCTACAACTACAGCCTGATGGTAGAGCTACAACTACAGCCTGATGGTAGAACTACAACTACAGCCTGATGGTAGAACTACAGCTACAGCCTGATGGTAGAACTACAACTACAGCCTGATGGTAGAAACTACAACTACAGCCTGATGGTAGAAACTACAACTACAGCCTGATGGTAGAACTACAGCTACAGCCTGATGGTAGAACTACAACTACAGCCTGATGGTAGAACTACAACTACAGCCTGATGGTAGAACTACAACTATAGTCTGATGGTAGAGCTAGTTTCAAGTTTTCAAGTTTCTTTAATAGTTGTCATACAGAAGTACAGAATACTTTCATACAAAATGCTTCTTACTGTTACGCTCCAGAGACTGTGCTAGACAAGATAGTATCAAATAACATAGTATAGCATGTAATTTAGAAGTAGAAAATGAGGTCACAGTGTTCAGTATAGACATATGTACAATGTTCGATGCAGAATAGACGTAACTGAGTTACCATATAATATACAATACTATGCAGTGTACTAATGTACAGTACTATATAGTGCAAAGCAGAAATGGGATGAGGTACAATTTAGGTACAATTTACAGTAAGGTGTACGAGTTGTAGTGCAATCCTTCATCAATAAATATAAAGTGTGGGGAGTGGGTGCTACAGTGTGTTTGTTTAAAGTGAGTGTGTGCTATAAAGTGTGTGGAGTGGGTGCTACAGTGTGTTTGTTTAAAGTGAGTGTGTGCGAGTGGATGTGTGTGCTATGTGCGTTTGATGGTTGTTGTTGCATAGTGTTTATTGTTCGTTTAGCAGCCTGATGGCCTGGGGATAGAAGCTTCTTCTGAGTCTTTCTGTGCTCGCTTTGAGACTCCGGTATCGCTTGCCTGACCGCAGCAGTTCAAAGAGGCAGTTGTTCGGGTGACTGGAGTCTTTAATGATTCTCTTAGCCTTGCCCCTGCACCGCTTGTTGTAAATGTTCTGGAGGGTGGGGAGCCCCCCTCCAATTGTGCGTTCGGCTGAACGTGTCACTCTTTGTAGTCTGCTTCGGTCTTGTGCAGTGCTATTCCCAAACCAGGAGGTGATGTTGCCAGTCAGGATGCTCTCTATTGTACATGAGTAGAAGTTCTTAAGGATCTTCTGACTGACTTGGAACTTCCTTAGGCGCCTGAGGAAGTAGAGGCGTTGTCGTGCCTTCTTCACAACACTGTCAATGTGTGTGGTCCATGTCAAGTCCTCGGATATGTAGGCTCCGAGGTACTTAAAGCTGTTGACTCTCTCAACCGGTGCCCCGTCGATGCTGAGGGGGCTGTAGTCCTTGACCCCCGACCTCCTGAAGTCCACAATCATCTCCTTTGTTTTGCTGACGTTCAGGGAGAGGCTGTTTTCCTGGCACCATCCCGCCAGGACCTTGACCTCTTCCAGGTAGGCCCTCTCGTCGTTGGCAGAGATCAGGCCCACCACCACTGTGTCGTCAGCCAATTTGATGATTGTATTGCTACTCCGCTGAGCCACACAGTCGTGTGTGTACAGGGAGTAGAGGAGGGGACTCAGAACACAGCCCTGGGGGGCCCCTATGTTGAGGGTGATGGATGAGGAGGTGCAGTTGTCTGCTCTCACCACCTGGGGTCTGCCCGTCAGGAAGTCCAAGACCCACTGGCAGAGGTCATAGTTCAAGCCCAGGTCCCTGAGCTTGGCTATGAGTATGGAGGGGACTATGGTATTGAATGCCGAGCTGTAGTCGATGAATAGCATTCTCACATAGTTCCCCTGCCTCTTGTCCAGGTGTGATGCTGCTGTGTGCAGCACATGGGCTATGGCGTCCTCCGTGGACCTGTTGGGGCGGTATGCAAATTGCAGGGGGTCCATGTTGATGGGGAGGGAGGAGCAGATGTAGCCCTTTACTAGCTTCTCAAAGCACTTCATGGCTATGGAGGTGAGAGCTACAGGGCGGTAGTCGTTGAGGCAAGCAGGCTTGGATTTTTTGGGTACAGGGATAATAGTGGACTTCTTCAGGCAGGTGGGGATGACAGCCTGTTCTAAGGACAGGTTAAATATGTCAGTGAATACCGGGGCCAGTTGGTCGGCACAGTCTTTTAGGACAGCTACAACTACAGCCTGATGGTAGAACTACAACTACAGCCTGATGGTAGAACTACAACTACAGCCTGATGGTAGAGCTACAACTACAGCCATATGGTAGAACTACAACTACAGCCTGATGGTAGAACTACAACTACAGCCTCAGAGCTACAACTACAGCCTGATGGTAGAACTACAACTACAGCCTGATGGTAGAACTACAACTACAGCCTGATGGTAGAACTACAGCTACAGCCTGATGGTAGAACTACAACTACAGCCTGATGGTAGAACTACAGCCTGATGGTAGAACTACAACTACAGCCTCAGAGCTACAACTACAGCCTGATGGTAGAACTACAACTACGGCCTGATGGTAGAACTACAACTACAGCCTGATGATAGAGCTACAACTACAGCCTGATGTAGAGCTACAACTACAGCCTGATGGTAGAACTACAACTACAGCCTGATGGTAGAGCTACAACTACAGCCTGATGGTAGAACTACAACTACAGCCTGATGGTAGAACTACAACTACAGTCTGATGGTAGAACTACAGCTACAGCCTGATGGTAGAACTACAACTACAGCCTGATGGTAGAACTACAGCCTGATGGTAGAACTACAACTACAGCCTGATGGTAGAACTACAACTACAGCCTGATGGTAGATCTACAACTACAGCCTGATGGTAGAACTACAACTACAGCCTGATGGTAGAACTACAGCTACAGCCTGATGGTAGAACTACAACTACAGCCTGATGGTAGAACTACAACTACAGCCTGATGGTAGAACTACAACTGCAGCCTGATGGTGGAACTACAACTACAGCCTGATGGTAGAACTACAGCCTGATGGTAGAACTACAACTACAGCCTGATGGTAGATCTACAACTACAGCCTGATGGTAGAACTACAACTACAGTCTGATGATAGAACTACAACTACAGCCTGATGGTAGAGCTACAACTACAGCCTAATGATAGAACTCCAACTACAGCCTGATGGTAGAACTACAACTACAGCCTGATGGTAGAACTACAACTACAGTCTGATGGTAGAACTACAACTACAGCCTCAGAGCTACAACTACAGCCTGATGGTAGAACTACAACTACAGCCTGATGGTAGAACTACAGCCTGATGAGGGCGGCTAGGTGGTGTAGTGGTCTAAGGCACTCGCCACCAGTGTGGAGACGCTAGGATTCGCGTGTTCGAATCCAGCTCTCCACATTGTTTTTCAGTTTGGCTGGTCGTCCGCAGTAATACACATTGGCCGTATTACGGGGAGGGAAAAACTGAAGGGTGGGGATCGAACGTTGTGAACAAGCGACTCCTACAAGTCGGTTGGTGCGCCTGCGCAGTAGAATCAGGAAGTGTCGGGGGCAGCGTGAGCCTCCCACGCGTTACTCCTCGACACTGATAGATCGAGCTGCGCAGGTGAAAAGATGCGACTGCTGTTACCTCAAGTACCGGAGGGGACTTGTGCTATGTATGACTTAGTCCTCACTGCAGCCGGCTTGTGGGAGGCAAGAAACAGCGTTCGTGACAGGGGAGGGTTGAATTGGATGATACGAAATTGGGATGGGAGAAAATATAGAAAATGGGAGAAAAAAGTGGATCAAAAAAAAAAGAACTACAGCCTGATGGTAGAACTACAACTACAGCCTGATGGTAGAACTACAGCTACAGCCTGATGGTAGAACTACAACTACAGCCTGATGGTAGAACTACAGCCTGATGGTAGAACTACAACTACAACCTGATGGTAGAACTACAACTACAGCCTGATGGTAGAGCTACAACTACAGCCTGATGGTAGAACTACAACTACAGTCTGATGGTAGAACTACAACTACAGCCTCAGAGCTACAACTACAGCCTGATGGTAGAACTACAACTACAGCCTGATGGTAGAACTACAGCCTGATGGTAGAACTACAACTACAGCCTGATGGTAGAACTACAGCTACAGCCTGATGGTAGAACTACAACTACAGCCTGATGGTAGAACTACAGCCTGATGGTAGAACTACAACTACAACCTGATGGTAGAACTACAACTACAGCCTGATGGTAGAGCTACAACTACAGCCTGATGGTAGAACTACAACTACAGTCTGATGGTAGAACTACAGCTACAGCCTGATGGTAGAACTACAACTACAGCCTGATGGTAGAACTACAACTACAGCCTGATGGTAGAACTACAACTACAGCCTGATGGTAGAGCTACAACTACAGCCTGATGGTAGAACTACAACTACAGCCTGATGGTAGAACTACAGCTACAGCCTGATGGTAGAACTACAACTACAGCCTGATGGTAGAACTACAGCCTGATGGTAGAACTACAGCCTGATGGTAGAACTACAACTACAGCCTGATGGTAGAACTACAACTACAGCCTGATGGTAGAACTACAACTACAGCCTGATGGTAGAACTACAACTACAGCCTGATGGTAGAACTACATCCTGATGGTAGAGCTACAGCTACATCCTGATGGTAGAACTACTACTACAGCCTGATGGTAGAACTACAACTACAGCTGATGGTAGAACTACAACTACAGCCTGATGGTAGAACTACAACTACAGCCTGATGGTAGAGCTACAACTACAGCCTGATGGTAGAACTACAGCTACAGCCTGATGGTAGAACTACAACTACAGCCTGATGGTAGAACTACAACTACAGCCTCAGAGCTACAACTACAACCTGCTGGTGGAACTACAACTACAGCCTGATGGTAGAACTACAACTACAGCCTGATGGTAGAACTACAACTACAGCCTGATGGTAGAACTACAACTACAGCCTGATGGTAGAACTACAACTACAACCTGATGGTAGAGCTACAACTACAGCCTCATGGTAGAACTACAACTACAACCTGATGGTAGAACTACAGGCTGATGGTAGAACTACAACTACAGCCTGATGGTAGAACTACAACTACAGCCTGATGGTAGAGCTACAACTACAGCCTGATGGTAGAACTACAACTACAGCCTGATGGTAGAGCTACAGCTACAGGCTGATGGTAGAACTACAACTACAGCCTGATGGTAGAACTACAACTACAGCCTGATGGTAGAACTACAACTACAGCCTGATGGTAAAGCTACAACTACAGCCTGATGGTAGAACTACAACTACAGCCTGATGGTAGAACTACAACTGCGGAAACTCGCTCACAGCCTGCACTTTCGATGGCAGAGGCACTGCCCCATCCTTTGTGATGTGGTGCCAGAGGAAATCAATTATTCGCAGTCCAAACTGGCACTTGGCTGGGTTAAGAATCAAGCCATGCTGACTCAGGCGCTCAAAAAGTGTGCGGAGGTGAACCATGTGTTCAGCCCTGGAGGAGCTGGCGATGAGGATGTCATCTAAATAAATGAACAGGAAAGGCAGGTCCCTTAACACACTGTCCATGAGGCGCTGAAATGCTTGGGCAGCGTTCTTGAGCCCAAAAGGCATGCGGAGGAACTCAAAAAGCCCAAAAGGGGTGATTACCGCGGTCTTGGAAATGTCCTGTGACTGCACCGGCACCTGGTGATAACCACGAACCAGGTCCACTTTAGAAAATATGACCTTCCCTGTCAGGATTCGAGGTAGGTGAATTCCAATGGGTGAAGGCAATCACAGAGACGGAGAGTGTTTACTCTTGAACAGGTTCGACTTTAATAGTAAGAACACAGAGTAAATTCTAAGAGAGACAAGTGCTAAATAGCACAGATAGAAATAAGGTAAATAGGAGCTTATTGGAGGTCCAGAGTAGAACCGTCCGCGTTATCCCCGAACGCAATTAGTGAAGACCTGACAATGAACAAGCAGAAGACACGTATGTTACATAGACACCAAATACCAACATTCCACACACACCCCCGTGACAGCCAATCAGGAACCACCCCTAAGTGACAGCACTAATTGACAGGGAAAGGACAGGTGACAAGCCCAGTGACATATGCCAGGAATGTGGGTGGTCACCGACCAAGTCGGTGTCCAGAACGTAACAGTACCCTCCCCCGACGAACGGCACCAGACGTTCACCTAGGAGCCTCGGGATTCAGCCGCCGGAAATCAACGATCAGGCTGGGATCTAAAATATCCCTTTGAGGCACCCAAGAACGCTCTTCTATCCCGTACCCCTCCCAATCCACCAAGAACTGAAACCCCCTACCCCTCCGCCTACAACCCAGTATCCTCCGCACCGTGTAAATGGGTTGACCGCCAATAAACCGGGGCGGAGGAACCACAGGCAGTGGCGGGGCCAAGGGCGATGAGAGGAATGGCTTCAACAGGGACACATGAAACGTCGGATGAACCCTCATAGAGCTCGGAAGTCGTAGCTTGTAAGCCACTGGATTAACCCGATGAATCACTTTAAATGGTCCTATAAAGCGGGGAGCCAGCTTCTTGGATTCCACCCGGAGAGGGAGATCCCGGGTGGAAAGCCAAACCCGCTGCCCTGGACGGTAAACTGGAGCCGGACGACGCTTATGGTTAGCCTGCCGTTGGGTACTAACCGAAACCTTCTGTAGTGCCTTCCGAACCTGTTTCCACGTCCTGCGACAGCGAGCCACATGTGCCTGGGCCGAGGGCACCTCCGCCTCCTGCTCCTGCTCGGGAAACAGAGGAGGTTGAAAACCATACTGGCACTGAAAGGGAGACATACCGGTAGAAGAGGAGAGAAGGGTATTATGCGCGTACTCAGCCCAAGCCAACCTCCTACTCCACGTTGCCGGACTACCGGCAACGTAACATCTCAAGACCCCCTCCAAATCCTGGTTGACCCGCTCCGTCTGCCCGTTCGACTGCGGATGGAACCCAGATGACAGACTGACAGAGGCGCCGAGGCCGGCGGCAAACGCCTTCCAGAACCTGGAGGCGAACTGAGGACCCCGGTCCGACACGATATCCACTGGCAGCCCGTGGACCCGAAAGACATGCTGTATAACTAAATCAGCAGTCTCCCGGGCCGATGGAAGCTTGGGGAGAGGGACAAAGTGAGCTGCCTTAGAGAACCGATCCACCACCACCAAAATGGTGGTGAACCCGTCCGAAAGGGGAAGACCAGAAATAAAGTCCAGAGATATGTGTGACCAGGGTCGTTTAGGAATAGGAAGTGGTCGGAGGAGACCCGCCGGTGCCCGTCGAGAGGTCTTACTACGTGCGCACACCGGACAGGCCGCCACAAAGGAACGCGTATCCCCCTCCACTGTCGGCCACCAGAACCTCCTACGGATAAATTCCAGGGTCCTGGTTGCCCCTGGGTGGCTAGTGAGGGATGACGCATGTGCCCACTGTAGCAAGCGTGAGCGCGCCACCTTGGGAACATACGACCGTCCCGGAGGACCCCCACCTGGATCGGGCTCCCGTGTTAGCGCCGACCTTACCACCCTCTCTATGCCCCAAGACACGGGTGCCAAAATCAAGGCCGGTGGAATAATGGGATGGGGCTGCTCCTCCCGACCAGGAAGATCAAACTGGCGCGACAAAGCGTCAGGTTTGATATTCTTGGAGCCGGGTCTATAGGAGATGGTAAATCGAAATCGTGTGAAGAACAACGTCCACCTGGCCTGGCGAGCGTTAAGGCGTTTAGCCCCTTGGATGTAAGCCAAGTTCTTATGATCAGTCCAAATAATGAAAGGATGTGCCGCCCCCTCTAACCAATGTCTCCACTCCTCCAGTGCCAATTTGATCGCCAATAACTCCCGATTACCCACGTCGTAATTCCGCTCGGCTGGTGACAGACGGCGAGAAAAAAAAGCACACGGGTGCACTTTCCCATCCTTTAAGCATTTCTGAGAGAGCACCCCCCCCACCGCGATGTCAGAGGCATCCACCTCCACAATGAACGGAACCTCTGCGTCATGGCGGATTAATACAGGAGCGGATGTAAAACGACGTTTAAGATCGCAGAAGGCCGACTCAGCCCTAGGCGACCATTCAAAGCCAGGGAGAGAGGCCTTAGTGAGAGCTGTTAATGGATTGGCTAAGGCGCTAAAGTTGCGAATAAAGCGCCTGTAAAAATTTGCAAAGCCCAAAAACCGTTGTAACCCCTTGAGCGACGAAGGTTGTGGCCAGTCCAAAACTGCACTCACCTTGGCTGGATCCATGCGCAGATCGCCCTTCGTCAACACAAAGCCCAGGAAGGACACGGTGTCCGTGTGAAACACACACTTCTCAGCCTTAACGAATAGTTGATGCTTGAGGAGACGGTCTAGCACCTCCCGAACGTGCACTTGGTGTTGCACCGTATCGCGAGAAAAAATCAGGATATCATCTAAGTAGACAAACACCGACACCCCAATCAAGTCTCGCAGCACGTCGTTAACCAGGGCTTGGAAGACTGCCGGAGCATTAGCCAAACCAAAGGGCATGACCAAATACTCATAGTGCCCATTGGGTGTGTTAAATGCAGTCTTCCACTCGTCTCCCTCTCTAATCCTGACCAGATTGTATGCATTACGTAAGTCAAGTTTAGAAAAGACCTGTGCCCCCTGTAAGCACTCAAAGGCCGTGTCCATGAGAGGTAAAGGATATCGGTTCTTGATGGAAACGTCATTCAATCCCCTATAATCAATGCATGGGCGCTGATCCCCATCTTTTTTATCAACAAAGAAGAAGCCAGCGCCGGCAGGGGAAGTGGACGGGCGTATGTGCCCCGCAAGCAATGCCTCCTCTATGTGGTGTTCATGGCCAAGGTTTCGGGGCGTGAGAGAGAGAACATTCGCCCGCGAGGCGGGGAGGTACCGGGTAGAAGATTAATGGGACAGTCGTATGATCTATGAGGCGGAAGTGCTTTAGCACGCGTCTTGCTAAAAACGTCCGCCAGGTCCCAATAGATCTCAGGCACCCCTATCAAATCGGGATTAGAGGGTAGATCAGAATCTGCCACGCTCCCCACCATCCTGGAGAAAGAGGGAGGAGACAAAAGGGAAGAGGGGGGGGAGACAAGGGTTTGGGCGAACTCCCGCTGACGATCGACTTGACGTCGGCCGCCGTTGAGAATTCGCCCGTGCTCCAATTAATGATACGAACACATGACGACAACCAGGGATGACCCAACACCATGACAGAATAGGGGGAAAAGATGACAAAAAATGTAACCCATTCCCACTCCCCACCCGCCACCCGGATGTGTAAAGGAACCGTGCGCTGGGTGACGCTCCCACTGCCCAGAGGCCGACCGTCCAGGGCATAAACCGGTAAGGGAACCCCTAAATCCTCCACTGGGGTTCCCCACTCCTTCACCAATCCCACGTGAATAAAATTGCCCGCCGGCCCTGAGTCAATGAGAGCCTTAGTTCCCCTAATGTCACCCCCACAGTTGATCGCCACCTCAAAAAATGTACGAGAATCAGTGGGTTTGGCAGGAATGAGCCCACCTGCTGGCGCTTTCTCGAAGCCTGACGGCGCACCTTCTATTCCCGACTGGCGCCGAGCCGATACAGCCTGGACCTGACAGCTGCCGAAGCGGTGACCGGTGCGACCGCACCGGAAGCAGCGTCGCTCTCTGATGAAGCGCTGCCTCTCGTCGTCCGAGAGCGACAGCGCTCCAAGCTGCATGGATTCATCACCCAGTGGCCCACTCGTGTAATGCATGGAAGTATCAACACCAGGAGACGAAGGAAAAAATACCTGGGTGTTGTTGACCCGCTCCTTCTCCCTCTCCTGGTGCCGATTGTCCATCTTGATGGCGGTGTTGATCAGCACTTCCAGCTGCTCGGGGATCTCACGCGCGGAGAGCGCATCTCGCATCCGCGCTGAGAGTCCCCTGACGAACAGAACCACGCAGACGTTCTCCGCCCAAACTGTCTCCCGAGCCAAGATACGAAAATTGATTGCGTAAGCTGCGACAGTGCGGAGGCCCTGCCGGCAGTCGAGAAGACGGCCACCAGCCTCGAAGATCGAGAGTACCCGGGAAGTATCGAATACTCTTCTCAACTCCCGGGTAAAGGCGTCCAGACTGTCGCAGATTATCGCTCCCGCCTCTAATTCCGCCGTAGCCCAGGAGAGAGCTTGACCGGTGAGCAGTGTGATAATATACGCTACCTGCGCTGTCTCCGATGGAAATGATCGTGGTTGCAGCCGGAAAACGAGTAGACACTGGGTGATGAATTCCCGACAACCATCCGGTGAACCATCATAGCGAGCGGGCGCCTGCAGTCGTGGCTCGTGGGACCGTTCCTGGACCCCGAACACCCCCCGACTCTCCTCTGCGTGGACCGCTGCTTCTCCCGTCGCCGACTGAACACCAGCCACTCCTTCTTGGGCTTGTCGGGCTGTGGCCAACGCCGACTGCGCCACCGTTTGGGATGAGCCGACGATCCCGTTGAGTCGGACTAACTCGGCGCTGACCAGCTGTTGATGTTCCTCCATCCGTGTCTGGGCTGCTCCCTGCGCCTGGAGCATCTCCATGATGGCCTCCATGGAATTCTGATGGTCAGGTCTTCTGTCAGGATTCGAGGTAGGTGAATTCCAATGGGTGAAGGCAATCACAGAGACGGAGAGTGTTTACTCTTGAACAGGTTCGACTTTAATAGTAAGAACACAGAGTAAATTCTAAGAGAGACAAGTGCTAAATAGCACAGATAGAAATAAGGTAAATAGGAGCTTATTGGAGGTCCAGAGTAGAACCGTCCGCGTTATCCCCGAACGCAATTAGTGAAGACCTGACAATGAACAAGCAGAAGACAGGTATGTTACATAGACACCAAATACCAACATTCCACACACACCCCCGTGACAGCCAATCAGGAACCACCCCTAAGTGACAGCACTAATTGACAGGGAAAGGACAGGTGACAAGCCCAGTGACATATGCCAGGAATGTGGGTGGTCACCGACCAAGTCGGTGTCCAGAACGTAACACTTCCCCGCAAGGCGAGATGAAAAGTCCTGAATGTGTGGTATAGGATAGCGGTCAGGGGTCGTAGCATCATTCAGGCGGCGATAATCACCACACGGGCGCCAACCTCCGGCGGCCTTTGGCACCATATGGAGTGGCGAGGCTCAGGGGCTATTGGACCGGCGCACTATGCCGAGGCACTCCATCGCCTCAAACTCCGCTTTAGCAATAGCCAGTTTACCTGGATCCAGGCGCCGTGCACGGGCATGTACTGGCGGGCCTGCAGTCGGTATATAATGTTCCACACCGTGCTTAGCTGTAGCTGCTGAAAAAGTTGGCATGTTAAGAACTGGGAACTCAGCCAACATACTCGAGAACTCAGAGGCAGTAAGGGTACTGGACAGCCTTGAGGAGCTAGAACCACTGAGTTCACATGGGAATGAGCTAAAAGTCTCTGCGCTGACCAAGCGCCGGTTTTTAATGTCCACCAGCAGCCCATGGGCACACAAAAAATCTGCACCTAACAATGGGTTAGACACCTCAGCGGTAACAAACGTCCATGAGAAATGCTGTCCCTCCAAACACAATGTCACATGCTGTTTACCATAGGTCCGTATGGGACTGCCGTTGGCCGCCTCTAGTGGTGAACCCCGTACTCCGGCTTGTATATCCAAAACAGATGCGGGTAAAACGCTCACAGTGGCCCCAGTGTCGCACAAAAAACGCCGCCCAGAAAGTGTGTCTCTAATAAATAATAAACTGCCTTCATGGCCAACACTCATGGCAGTTAGCGGGTGCTGGCCCTCTCGTTTCCCGACCCCTTGGCATGGGGGTAGTTACATGGGGGTAGGCATTTTCTAGCCTTAGAGCCAAACTGTGCATGGTAGAAACACATACCTGTGGGCTTTTGTCTCTGGGCCGGGGCGGGGGCTCTGGACAGGGCTGCAGCAACAGCAGGGGGCGGAGAGTCATCCACCTGGTACACAATATTGTTAGCCACCTGACACTGTTGTGTAGCAGAGAAAAACCTATCAGCCTCTTTAGCCAATGCCCGATAGTCTATAATGGGAGAGTTAGCCAAAGCCGACCGCACTTGCCATGGTAGCTGCTGCAGAAATAGCTCCTTAAAGATAAAACAAGGCTTGTGGTTGCCTGGTAGTAAATCCAACATTCGATCCATTAGCTCCGATGGCTTAGCATCGCCCAAGCCCGGCAAAGACAGTAGCTGACGTGCACGCTCAGACTCCGTTTGACCAAAAGTTTCCAGCAGTACGTCTTTCAGTGTGTCGTACTTACTATCCTCCGGAGGATTCCCGAGCAGATGTGCTACTCTGGATGCGGTAGCCCCGCCGAGCGCCGATACCACGTAATAATACTTTGTATCATCCTCTGTTATCCTCCGTATAGCGAACTGCGCCTCCGTTTGCGCGAACCAAACAGCAGCCTGCTGCTCCCAGAACTCCGGTAGCTTCACTGCTACAGCGTTCACAGACATGTTTGCTTGTTCAAAAAAAAAAATGTAATCCAGTCTTTGGAAGCGTCCAAAAACGAACGTCAGGGTCACCACTGTAGGAATGCGGAACAAACAGACTGCCAGACGGTTGTTTAGATGCAATACACGTAACGTGTCATGTTTACTTCCTACTTCCTTAATACAAACTAATACGTCATCACGTCAACCCGTGTGACTACATAACGTCAATGCCCTCTAACCACACCCTGTGCATAACATTGTACATGGAGGTGACAGAATATGAATGTGAATTCTATTGTCCATTATTGTCCCCCACAGTATATACATTTGACGAAGAAACTGTACATTGGAAGAGGTGGGGTGGGGTGGGGGATTGGGTAGGTGGGGTGGGGTAGGGTGGGGGGGGGGACTGTACATAGGAGGTGGTTGGGTGGGTGGGTAGGTGGGGTGGGTGGGGGGGGTAACTGTACATTGGATTTATCGACAAAACCTTACTTGGTCCCAAGAAGACATACTGTAGCTGTCAACATTGGGATTTGAAAAAACTGGAGATTTCGCCCCGCCCCCCTCCCCCGCCCCCTCCCAATGTAGTCTCCTCCCCCTCGTATGTATATATTTTCTGTTAGGATGTTTGTTGACAGCTGCTCTCTGTTGAGCTGCCTCGTCGCTCCCATCTGCTGGTCAAAACCTGTATGTACCCAAGGACTGGGTGAACTACTAATTGCTACATTAAATGAATCAGATACCTGGTTGAAAGTGAAATGCTGTGTACATCCCTGAATGGAAGTGTCAGTGTTTCTGTAGAGGAGATGGAACGCCTGCTCTTGTCGGCACTGCACAGCCGTGGAATCGCAAGGCCATAGATTTAGAATAGATAGAAAGGGCACATTGTGGTGTATCATAATTAACTTGTTGAATACAATAGGATTTTTATAACGTTGACACAAATTAAGGAATATTTACACTAAGTTCTCTTTTACCTCTTATTTAATTCATTCATTAATTTAATTGTAGGTACGGTTTATATTGTACATAGTCCTGTGTGTTGTATATTGTGTCCTATGTTACTTTTGTGTTTATTGTCTCCTTCTATATACACCGTGGGAAGGGGGGCACGTAATTGAATTTGTCTGTATGTCTTGCACAAATTGGAAAATGACAAAGTTGACTTTGACTTTTAACATGTGTCTATAGTGTCAGACACTAATTGTAATGTTAAAAACGGATACTGCTGTAATATAAAGTGAAATTCTACCATGCCTCAATGTATCAACTTTAAACATACACTAAATGTTAATGTTAGAAATGTTAATTTCCATTATTTCCACCATGTGCAACATTTCCTAGAACAGCAGTGTCCATTCTATCAACTCCAAATCTGTGCCATTAGCTCAATTCTCCCAGTGCATGCAGAAGTAGAATTGCTGTCTTGTTTTGGAT